>NC_142938.1:9226847-9239347 GCF_046866305.1 Octopus bimaculoides
TGTGTGTGTGTGTGTGTGTGTGTGTGTGTGTGTGTGTGTGTGTGTGTGTGTGTGTGTGTGTGTGTGTGTGTGTGTGCGCGCGTGTGCGTTGACTGTTGCGCCTTTTCGAAAATATTAGCAACGCAAGTAATGGCTTACGACATTACGTACACTAACACCGACTTAAATCCCAAATGTTACAGCCCAAGCGTCAGTCAGCCCGTAGTTGTTGATGTTGTTGTTAGCGGGTTTGAGGGATGTAGTGAGAGATGATGGTGATGTTGGTGGTGACGGATGCTATTTAAACTACCCTCCCATCGCTCAAGGCAGCGCTGACAGAGCGGACATGTGACCAATGGCGTTCAAGCCATGATCCGTGCGTTCATTTCTCGGATTTTACAAATCTGCAGTTGTACTGCTTTTTTTCAAGACAGTAACGGGTGTAATTTGAGAGAGATTTAGCTGTGATTTCTAGCACATTAAGTGAAACTGTAGATATTTGTTCCTCGCTGGCTTCTCTGTTAGTAGGTACCACTGAATGGGAATCGCCGCTGTTGTACACAATTGCAGCGATAGTTCATTTTATGAGCGCTTCGTTTTCTTTCGTTATTATGAAAGTTGTAGACGAGTTAACCCTCCCCAACTAAAAATTTTCTAGACATTATTTAACTGCGAGGCGTTCACTAAAGCTTTCTCTAAGACTCGTTAGCTTATGGAACCCTATCTTTTCGACTTTGTTTGAAATACAAACGGGCCATTCTCGCGTGACTTATGTGACAGTCAGAGACACAAATGAAATAGCTAAGCTGTAATTTTTTAACATTTACAGCTATTGTACTGATTCACTTTTCACGGTAATGCTTGTCTACCCCATAAAGTATTAAGCAAAAAAGTATTTTACCTGAATGTACGTTGAAATTTTTGAAGACGATCCAAAAAGCGATGTGCGTAACTTAGCACAAATTAACCTTTTTTCACCTGAAAATATTAACTGCAAATTCCTCTGAATTTCTCCAGAGCAGCATAAAACGTTTCATGGTGTTTATTTACACTGACATTTAAATTCCAGAAAATGCTAAAAGAGCTTGCTGGACAACAATGTCTCTGTTCACAATTCTCATTTACCTGGTGTGACGTGCGTGACAAATATGATGTGACATAAGTGTGGAAAAATTTCATGCTGAAAACTACGCTGTGCAGATCTAGAAGGATTTGCAATATCAATATATGGTCGAAAATTAACAACCAATTCAATATACCTTAATAAGGTATATAGTGATTTTTCTGGAAATTCAGCAAAATTCTTGAAAAATTGTTTAGGTTTAACTTCCATGAGACTGACCCAAATGTAGGAGGCAAAGCTAGTTCTCTTTACTAGTGACAGCAGAGTGTCATGTCTAGACGTTTTCCGCACAATTTGCAAAGTAGAAAGAATTGTCATAAGCAGAAAATAACCGCTTTCAACGTTTTCTGGAATTCTTCAAAAATATTTCAATTTTTTATCTTTCTTTAAACCTTATAAAAGTTGTTAAATGAAAGAGGTTCGATATTTTAACTGACCCCTCCTTTTTTCACTCTCTCTTTCTCTGTCTCTCTTCCTCGCTCTCTCTCTCTCTTTCTTTCTCTCTCTCCCTTTCTGTCCCTGTCTTTGTCTTTTTCTTTCCCATTTTCTCTCTCTATCTGTCTCAGGCTCTCTTTTCACTTCCTACTCTTTCCGTGTTTGTTCTATCTTTCTCTTTCTTTTTCTCCCTCCTTCTCTGCTTCGATCTCCCTCTCTTCTTCGATCTGCCTCTCTCTCTCTCCCTCTCCCTCTCTCTTTCTCTCTCTTTCACTCTCTCTCAGTCTCTTTTTATCACTCTTTCTTTCTTCCCCTCCCTCCCTCTCTCTCTCACTCTCTTTCTTTCTCTCTTTCTTTACCAAGATTCCATGACTTCATGATTCAGGCAATGAAGAAATAATTCTCCACAGAGACTCGAAAATCTCGTTTAATTATTTTATTTATTCATATCTTTTTATTTATATTAATATCTAGAAACATTTTTTTCTTAAGTTAAGCAACAGATTCCATTTTCTTTCTTTTTGCAGTGATGATGGGATAAAAGGAATAATTAAATACAACAATATTCGAGGCATACAAACAAATACATTCTATACTGTGTCCTAGCGATCTTGCCAATTCCACAACATAATTTTGTCTAAAACGTCAGCATTGTGGTGTGGAATTAACAACATATGTTTGTGTATGTGGATGTGTCCATACATACATGCACACACACACACGCACACGCAAACGCACACGCATACAGGCATGTCCAAACACACACACACACACACATATATATACATGCATACACATAAACATAGACACAATCACACACACGTATACATACACATATATACATATACATACATATATGTTTATGTGTGCGTATGCATATATGTATGTATACATACATACATACATAAATATATATATATATATATATATATATATATATATACACATACACACGCAAACATACATGCATGTATATATATAGCCTGTTTCCAATTTCAATTCATTGGGACTCAACGATATCAACTCTTTGTAACAACATTTTGTTTTTGTTTTTTGTTGTTTTTTTTTTAGCTATCGCACTTGTCTTTGGTTTTGTCACACATTATTCAACAAAGTTTGCCTCACCTGGATACGTGTGTAATCTCGATTGATTAAAATTATCGTGCGAACTGTATTAAATCATTAAATAAGTTAGAAAATTCTCTTCAAAAAAAGAAATACATTAATTCGTACATAAATTCAATGCGGTTGTCTTGTAATTCTTGCTAGATTTTGCATCTAGTCTTACATAATTAATGATCATATCAAACTTTTTATCTTCAACTTCTTTTGATAATTAATGCAGGAGTCTTTCTCACAGAAGGTAAGCGTCTACTTCTTCAGCAAAAGCCCTTCTTCGCTCTTGCTCGCTCACTCTATTTCTTTCCATCACTCTCTCTCTCTCTCTCTCTTTCTCTCTTTGTCTCTCTCTTTCAGTCACTCTTTCTTCTTTCACTCTATCTCTCTCTCACTTTTTCTCTTTCTCATTCTATCTCTTTGCCTCTCTTTCCCTATCTATCTATTTATCTATCTATCTCTTTCTCTCTATCCCTGTCACACTCTCTCTCTCTCTCTCTCTCTGCAGATATGTGTATCATTTAAACCTGTCTCTTTTTCTCATAGTCTCTCTCTTTTAACGTCATCTATATTTTATCATTTCTTACCATCCCTTTCAATTCCTTCTTCATCACTCTCTCTCTCTCTCTCTGTCTATCTATCTATCTATCTCTTCGTCTCATCCTTATATTTTCTGCTCTCTCTCCTTACATTCTTGCTTTCTTACATAGCTATTATTTTTCGTCCTCTGTCACCTTATTCCTCTCTTTCTCTCTCGAAGTCTCTATTGATCTATCAATCAATAGATCTATCTATTCAAGTATCTACGTTTCTCCTTATGATTTACTAGTTACAAGAAAAGTTGCAGGTCCTTATTTTTTTATGCTTTCTACGGGGACAACTGAATAAGGTTTAACTGTTGTTAGTTTATGGTTGAAAGGTCAACATCGGCTGAGAAGGTAGATTTAGGTGAAATATTTAAGTCTGAATATAAGGAATAAAACCGTTTTCAGGATGAAATTGGGAATGAATGTCTTGGGAGAGTATGGTCAGAGAAACATTTTGCTGTGATAGCATAATACACAGTAAAAGTCATTTTAATAATGGAACAGATATTTGAGAAACATTCAGTGGATGTAATTATTTGAATAGCTTTTTCTTGGACGCGATCTAAAACGTTTGCATACAGTAGGTTCACTGGCCCAAAACTATAGGCAGTTTTCCATTGAAGACCCATTTGTGCTTCTTTGAAGATGTTTAACTGTTATAAAAGAAGAGCATCCATCAGTGTTTGATGAAGATTGTTAGATTGTAGTCCGAATTCTTTGTGAGTCTATACGTGTGCGCATGCGTATTTGTGTGATTGTGCGCGTGTGTGTGCGTGTATGTATCAACTTGTTTATGCGTGCGCGTAGCGTGTGTGTGTTGTTTTTAGACGTATAGTGGCTACGTACTCCGACGTTAATAGACAGATTACTTGGAGACACGATGGTTTCGAATGAGGGTTTTAATATTTCCTTTTTATCCATATTCAACCTTATTTGCTTTCACACTCTCGTCTAATAAATACTACGTGTGCGTAGTAATAAGTTGTATGTGTAAAATCGTCGAAATCTTATTAGCTGTAATAGGTCTTCGTTATTATAACTTTGTTCTTGCAGTATCATGGCATGATTTACTTTTACATCTAATAATGCTCACTAAGAAATAAAGATTAAACCGTGTCGAAATATGTTGTATGCTTGTATTTGTGTAATACTTCTGTCAAGCCAGTAGGTTCTTATCAACGTGTCTGGTTCTAGCCATGGAAGAATGTGTCACCCTTGGCGACTGCGACTTTGAGAGAGATGTACGCAAATGAGTAACGTAGACGACATTCTGTTTCGGTATCTTATGTATTTTAAGTGTGAAGCTGCAATCAAAGTATGCAACAAATATGACAGCTAACAGACAACTTGAATAGATTCAGCACAATTGCGTTGGGAGATCTCTTGACAAAGGAACTAGTAAGGTCACTCGCAAATGGGTCAAGCTAAAGATTTACAGGATTTGTATGGTTCAAAAGTATGTTGCTCTCCTGGAGCAACGTATGAAATATAGTTTCAGCTTAGCTGAGGGGTTAATTGTCAGGCGAACTGGCTGGCCGGCTAGCTAGCTGGCCGGCTAGCTGGCTGGCCGGCTAGCTGGCTGGCCGGCTAGCTGGCTGTCTGGCTTCATAGTCTTCCATACAGATTACTCTTAAGAGAGTAATGAATGGAGATCAGGTTCAAATCGTCAAACAACTTTAACCATTCTCTTTATCTTAATATTTTCCCTTCTTTCGCTTTCATTTTCTTATCAACGCTCTCTCTTTCTTTCACTCACCCTCTCTCTCACTTATATACACTTTCTCTCTATTCTCTTTCACAATGTATTCCAAATTTGTCGTTCACAGTCAACATGTGAAGCACTTCAATATTTTATTTACACTGAAACACTGTTAACATTTCAGCCTCACACTCTCACTTTCACATATTCTCCTCTCTTTATATATATGTCACACTATCGCTCTACCTCTCCTTTCTCTCTATTTCTGACTTTCATCTCCAGCATTTCTCATCTCTCACTAACTTCTCCTCATACACCGATATTTATATATATATATATATATGTTTTACAGCCATTTTCTCGTTTTCTCTCTCTCCATCTTTCTCTCTGCATCTATCTATATATATATATATATATATATCATCTGTATTTCTCTCTTTCTTATTCACTCCCTCTCTCTCTCTTTGTCCCTCTCCCTATCTCTCACATACTCTCTCTCCATATATATATATATATATATATATATATATATATATATATATATATATATATATATATATATGTGTGTGTGTGTGTGTGTGTGTGTGTGTGTGTGTGTGTGTATGTATACATATGAGCACATTTTCGATAAAAACCACGCCGCAGTTTATGGCATGTAGCAAAAACGACTTTTTTTTTCAGTTAGTGCCTTTCACCAAACTCAGCACTCGTTAGTACGTCCTACCATAGTTTACATACTTGTCACTGAAGCTCCAATTAGTTTAGCGCTGCTATCTGCCTTTGAGTAGAATAATAGAAAAATTGCTTTAGAAATGTTTCCATGCATTATGTATATAGGTGTGTGTGTGTGTGTGTGTGTGTGTGTGTGTGTGTGTGTGTGTGTGTGTGTGTGTGTGTGTGTGTGTGTGTGCGCGCGTGTGTGTGTGCGTACGTTGTCAGTGTGTGTGTGTATACACACAGAAATGTGCGTCGATGTGTAAACACACAGACACATAAAAGTTAACCCGAATGTAATGCAAATGTGCATAACATTTTTAACTGACAGATCATTCAAATTACACATGTCAGTAAAGTAACTCTTTCTCTCTCTCTCTCTCTCTCTCTCTCTCTCTCTCTCTCTCTCTCTCTCTCTCTCACTCTTCTTCTTCTTCTTCTTCTTCTTCTTCTTCTTCTTCTTCTTCTTCTTCTTCTTCTTCTTCTTCTTCCTCTACACAACGCTACAACTCAACACAGCCTCCATCAAAAGGGATGCATTTATGCCATCCTTAAACGCAAATCATCTCTGAAAAGAATTCGGTGTGTGCTGTTATGAACGCTCCTTCACAGCCGCTATCACCTTTCGTCACCGTGAAAGCATAGTCCCCCGAAGACTCTCCTTTGTCGAACTGAACAGATGGAAGTCAGAGAGCGCCAGATCCAGGTTGTACGATGGACGGAGGTCTACAGACCAGTCTCATTCACATGTGTGTTCCACATGTGTGTGTGTAATATATATGCACCCCAACGTTAAAAAGCATTCTTGGAAATTTTACTGTAACATGAATTTCCCTAACGCAAAATCTATATTTCATTGATTTCTATTCTACATGGAACTCAGTAAACATAAAAGTTTCGTAGTGCGGAATTCCTCATTACAGAAAGATCTGCAAGAATGAGAAGCTTCCAGAACACAGAGAATGCCTTTGTGCGTGTGTGAGGGGGGTAAATACATTGATGCATTTTTGTGTGTATAAAATTATGTACAATGGAACCGCGTTAGACTTTACTCAATTGAGCAAGATTTCAGATGAACCGAACGAAAAATAAGTTAAGATAGTGACTATCAGTGTTAATTTCTGCTGCCATCTTTTGAGTCTCAGTGGTTTAGAAGCATATTTTATATTCTGAGTGCATACCCACCAAAGATGGCTAATTCTTCTTAAATAAAAACTAAAATTTCAGTCCCCTGATATGGAATATGCTTGCCCCACATTTAGTTTTATCGATGTACAAGAAAGACTGTAGGATAATGGGGCCGTGAAAAAATAAGGACCGAAGGCAAACTTTTCGCTGCTCCACATCCAATTATTTATTTGACATTCTTCAGAAAGACACATACTCTTTTCTTTATTGCACTATATACGACCCACTAACTAGCTTTCCCTTTAATTCACCTAGTATTCGAAATCATTTACACTCTTTTCTCTGCTTCTTTTTATCATCTTCACCCTATTACTAACTCTTTATTATTCGCTTTCATACTCTCGTCTAATAAATATTACGTTTTCGTGGTGAGAAATAGTAAGTATAAATTCGTTGAAAATTTATTAACTCAAACTTGTTTCCGTTATAATTTTATTTTTACAGAACCATGTATAATTTATGTTTTATTTAATAATACATACTAAGGGACAAATATCAAATCAGTTCGAAATAGACTACACTTTGTATGTTTACTTTTGTGTAATATTTATGCTAAACTAGTAGGTTTAGCATATTTCAGTGCCCTCTGTAGCAATAACCACCAACCCAAAACAACTTGTGCTGCTTTGCAATTTTCCTTGATATTTCAGAGATTTGACAATTTTTACAGCTCGCAAGGGAAATAAATCTAAAGAAACATGTACATCTCTGCGAGCTGATACTGGAATTTATAAGGAAGTTAAAGGCTGACACTTCAATGAAGAGAATTTGTGAGAGTATGCTCATAAAAAGCAAACACTTTCGAATATACGCTAGGCCAGTGGTTTTCAAACTGTGGTCCGCGGACCACAGGGGGTCCGCAAGGACAAGACAGGGGGTCCGTGAACAGCAAATACTTTTTATGGGCAATTTGATTTTTTATATGGTTTTTAATCGAAATCTTTTAATTGACAATAAACCTTGTTAAATAAACAAATGTAAAAATGTTATTTTAAGCAAATATTTATGTATAAATTTCATAAGCGTTTATAAGGGGGTCCCTAAGGTAAAGCCTGAAATATAAAGAAGTCCGCAAGTCAAAAAGTTTGAAAACCCCTGCGCTAGGCTAAGGACAAACCCGTGTGTTTTCTTTGGTGCAAAGTCTAAAGCATTATTTATTTGAGTGTAGTAAAAGATACAAATATTTAGGGTGCAGTGTCGAAGTGGGTTATGTGTCCACATTTTTGTTGTAACAACGTCCGTTTTGTAGAAACTCAGTTGCTGCGAGCGGCACTAAGAATATGGATCATTGGATCATCATAGCTCTACTAATTCAAATTTCCATTATATCAAACTCTTCTGTCATCTACCACAGGTAAAAGAAATTAACAATCTACAGTATTAACTTTTGAATTTTTAAATTAAATAATTAATCTTGAATAATTTATAAAATCTATTTTTTGTTGTATATAGTTATATGATATTTATCCTATGTGCTTCCATTTTTAGTGTTTATATAAGTCTAATATTGTATAAACAAACCATATTAACCCCTACAATTGGTTGACTTCCCCATTTCTCTGTATCCGAGTTCAAATTTCGTTGATATTAAATTTTTCTCCTGTTTCTCAAACATTTGTGACACAATACGAACACTTCAATCAATAACCCATCAAAAGAAATCTCTCTCTCTCTCTCTCTCTCTCTCTCTCTCTCTCTCTCTCGTTTTCATTCAGCATGTGTGTGTGTGTATGTGTGTGTACGTGCGTGTATATACATACATATACGTCTGATTCTCCTCCCTACCTTTCATCATGTAACATTCGTTTGTTCCTCCTATGCTGCCTCCCTATAAGACTGTATATTTTATTTTTCCTTCTATTCCTCATCCTCTTTCATTCTTCTTATGCTCTCTCTCTCTCTCTCTCTCTCTCTCTCGATACGTTTCTCCTTTTTTCTCTCTCTTACTACTTCATTTTTTTTCTTCACTGAATGATAATTGTTATGAATGATGTCATAGATATCGCTATTTATTTCTCTCCCCATACCTCTCTCTCTCTCTCTCTCTCTCTCTCTCTCTCTCTCTCTCTTCCCATCCCTCTCTTCTTTCCCTCACAACACTTACTGCTCTTCATGGACCTTGAAAACTTTCTTCGCGTCTGAAGCACAAGAAACACGAACAATTGAAAAATAGGTGGAGACGAAGAAAAAAAATAAACAATATTGTTATCTATTTATCTTTCTTTTTCTTACGACACAGAGAGAGAGAAAGAGCGAGGGAGAGTGAGTAGAAGTAATGAAAGAAAGATGAAAGGCAAAGCTGACGTTGGTGGAATTTGAACTCAGAACGTGAAGACAGACGAAATGCTGTTAAGCATTTTGCCCGACGTCCAAGCGATTTTGCCAGCTCACCGCCTTAAGCTGTGATAATAGTACGAATAAGTATTATGATAGTAACGATATTACGTATAAAAAGTAAAATAATTGTAGAAAATGGTAATATGATAATGGTAATAATGAAAATATCAATAAGAACAAAATAATTTTTTTTTTAATGATACTAATCAAGAATAAGATATTCTTTTCTACTCTAGGCACAAGGCCCGAAATTTTGGGGGATGGGGCCAATCGATTAGATCGACTCCAGTATGGAACTGCTACTTAATTTATCGACCCCGAAAGGACGAAAGGCAAGGTCGACCGCGGCGGGATTTGAACTCGGAACGTAAAGACAGACGAAATTAATCATGAGTAAGATATTAAGATTGCAAAATAGATAAAATAAAGGTAAATAGTTGTGGAATTAATTTATATTACTTTAAGAAAAGGCTTCTGAAAATGCATTTATAATGAAAAAAGAATTTTTTTTAATAAACTAGCTCTAGTGGACGAAAGTAGACGGGGATTAGGAAAGGAGAGGCACGTGGTTAAGTAAAAGAAAATCGGTAGAATTAAAAGTTGAAACAATATACGATGTAATAGAAAGGTTAAGGAGTGTGGTACATTGGACTTGGTGTTGGGTAGTTTTGGCCTTTATATAAACGGGGAGTTTTGTCTTAATTTTTCCTTCCTCCATAAACCATACTACTATACACACTTGTATTCTTTCAGAGGAGTCACAGAACATGGCCATATTGGAAGAAAACAAACACCAAACACGTGTATGCATGTGTGTGTGTGTGTGTGTGTGTGTGTGTGTGTGTGTGCACATACATGTCATAAATCCACCGTAGCATAATGACTAGCTAATATTAAACTCAACGAATCTAATGCTACAAATTTCCTGATGTATTATTTCTAATAACCACTTAAAACCTTCTTGCTAGATCCAATTAAATATTAGACCTTAATAAGCCTTCACATGGAATGAGCCAACAACGGAAACAATAAAAGTCGATGCAATTCCATACAAACAATAGAAAAACCCTACACCTCAAGGTTTATAAACTCTGATGCAATCAGTATGCTGAAGAGCACACTCGAGACTGGACTGAAAAGCAACGTGTGTGTAGGTAGGTAGGTAGGTAGGTAGGTAGGTAGGTAGATAGATAGATAGATAGATAGATGGAATATACATATATATATATATATATACATATATATATATACATACACACACATACACATATATATATTCTTTAATTCTTTTACATGTTTCAGTCAGTTTGACTGCGGCCATGCTGGAGCACCGCCTGAAAGAAATCAACCCCAGGACTAATTCTTTGCAAGCCTAGCACTTATTCTATCGGTCACTTTTGCCGAACCGCTAAGTTACGGGGACATAGACACACCAACATCAGTTGTCATGCGATGGTGGGGGGGACAAACATAGACACAAAGACACACGCATAAATATAAATAAATAAATAAATATATATATATATATATATATATATATATATATATATATATATATATATATATATATGGGCTTCTTTCAGTTTCCATCTACCAAATCCACTCACAAGGCTTCGGTCGGCCCGAGGCTATAGTAGAAGGCACTTGCCCCACAAAATGCCACGCAGTGGGACTGAATCTGGAACTATGTGGTTGGGAAGTAACCACGAGATGTTGCATTAACAGATAAGATTTGATGTAACCTAGCAATCCGCATGCGTAGAAATTCCAATGTTATTTTGAAAAGTTTATGATTGCTGGAGGTTTACAGGGAACCATGGAATACTAAATTCCTTTTGAAATTTATTTTTCCAAGAGCATTTGACTCTGGGCACCGTTAAATTCTACATAGGTGACATTGAACGTGCATTTCTTAGGACAGCATCTTTGAAAGCCTTTTCTTTCTTATGAATTTGTTACCTATACTACTTTGAAAATCATTAAGTATTATTTTTATATTTACGTCAAAAAGTGAATACGCTCTAGGAAGAGTTATATAGAAATTGTCCAAAGAAAATACTAATTCACGAATAAATAGTGCATTTTTCTCGAATGTTTATTTTTGAGACTTATTGTTACCGAACACGTTAAACTTAACGAAAAGTAATCTCTGTTTAAAACAAGAGGAAAATCAGTAACACTTGAGCAGAGTTTTATAGATGAAATTTCCTGCTTCTATGCAAGTTTCTTTTAGACAGCTAATCGTTTTCCCACTACATAATCCTACTGAATGGATAAGAGTATAACAACTGCACCACATTCTTAATTAAATTTATAAAGTGACATTCCTTCTGGAGCGAGTAGATTCAAAAAGTCAGGTGAATAGCTAATTCTGTTTTCTTCCTTCTTTAATTATGTTATCACTTAAACACGGAGCTATTTCTCTTAGGAATGTCTCCACTGCTTCATTAAATATTTAGCCGCAATTTTCTGAAGTTAATAGAATTTGTGTCGCATAATCATCCAGTACTGTATTGGATAGCACCTCATTCACTAAAAAAAAATTTGATTTCGAACCACTACGAGCTCAGATTCTGAAGTGCATCTTCTACTACCTGTCTTTCAAACCTAAGTTGAAGTAAAAACATTACGAATTCTCCTTGGTTTTTTTTCTGTCATTTTTTTTTAAAGTTTATGTTGCTCGTGTAAAGATTAGAGTTTTGTTTAACACTAGGTGATTGCAACTTTAGTATATCGTTTTACGACTGATATTTTCATCATTGATGAAAATTCACATACACACACACACACACACACACCACGAGATTATTTCAGTTTCCGTCCAAAAAATCCACTCACAAGGCTTTGACTGAGCCGGGGCCATAGTAGAAGACACTTGCCCAAGGTGCTACGCAGTTAGAATGAGCCCGGAACCGTGTGGTTGGCAATCACATATTTCTTAACATAGCCACACCTACACCATATAATTGCTGTCAATATTTTTCTCTGAGAGTTGGTTCATTCTCTGAGAGTTGTCATTTCCAATTCATACCGCCTTAATGGATAGAAACGTCATGAGATACGAGATATTGACGAACGTTGAGGTCTTCATTGTCAAGTTTGAACCGTGCATCTAGATGTGTATCGGGTGCCTGAATTCTCTCAAATGCCTGTTTAATGAAAGGTACTTAAAAATAAACACGCTCTTCTTGTTGTAAGTGTACAAGAGGTCTGTTTCTGATGTGAGAGTATTTATACATCCTATAACCACATAAACACCACTTTACATCAGAAGATGAAACATGTCGACCAGATGAAAATGAGGTTGCCTCTTCTGGCTGAT
>NC_142938.1:9244347-9254347 GCF_046866305.1 Octopus bimaculoides
CAAGAGCTATCTTATGTGATATATAGGAAACTTATGTATAACTCCATGTGCATTTTAGCGGATTCTTAGATACTTATTTCTTCAAACGAACCAAATAGAAATATTTACTTTATAGCTCGTGCAGTTAAGGCTTTTAATATAGGTTTCAAAATTTGGCGCAACGTCAGCATTTTCGAGGAAGGAGTTAGTCGATTACATCGACCCCAGAACTCAACTGTTACTTATTTTATCGACCTCGAAAGGATGAAAAGCAAAATCGACTTTGGCGGAGTTTGAACACGAAACGTAAAGACGGACGAAATGCCGCTAAGCATTTTTTCCCGGCGCGCTATTGATTGTGCCAGTTCACCGCTGTTAAAACCTTTAAATATTGGCTGTTTTCGAGATTGCAGGCTTCCGGTATATAACAGATAGTGCTTTCAATCCTATAGGCAATTCTTTCCCCTTTTCCATCGTCAAATTGTATCTTAGATCCTGGATTAGATTCTGCCTCATTCATTCCGTTCTGTATAAACTATTTATTACCTCCGCCAAGGAAGGAGGTTATGTTTTCATCGGTGTTGGTTTGTCCGTCTGTGTGCAAAATAACTCAAAAAGTTGTGAACGGTATTTGATAGGACCTATTTTATGGATCCAAGATGTATGAAAAGCAAAGTCGATTTCTATGTGACTTGGTCTCCAGAATTAAAGGAACTGAACTAAAAACTACAAGCAACGTTGCCCGATGCTCTACTGATTCTGTCATCTATTACCCCTTCACTATTAACAATGATAAACAAATCGTTTTCTGAATATAGTATTGATTATAATACTTCCTGTGTTACTACTAATCTTTATTTTAATTATTAGATATGTAAATAAATATGTAATTTGTTGTCTTTGCTAAATTATCAAGGAAGTAGTCTTGAAAACGTCTCAATTAAACTGAAATGTTTCTTTCCCTAGCTCTAGATGTTGTTATATCTTGTCATTGTTCAGGAAGCACTGAATATGGATAGATTCATAGTTTCCTTTAATTGTATTTCTTTCATGGCTGAAAATAATCCTGTTAGTTGGATCTATAAATCGTTATAGAGTCTCACTTCTACAAAAGCTTCTCTTTGTTCGAGCTTATTACAAGTAGGGCTTTTTAATGAGCGTTAATGATTGTTAATCAAACAATTACAAATATTCATTAATGCCTTTATTTTCTCAAATGCAGTAGCATATCGATCTTTCTCTCTAACCTGAAGAGAGTTGATCATTCCTCTATAAACCGCAAAACTGCTTGACGACTACGTGTAGCTGGTCTACTATCAAATGCAACAGAGAGGAAATAGTTCCATGACAATCGTGTAACGCACTACATCAACAGTAATAGTAGCTATTGTTATACAACTACAACCACGACCAGACTCCGGTAAAACCATGCCTCCAATACAACTACCATAACTCCAATACAACTACCACGACTCCAATACAACTACCACTACTTCGATACAATTACAACAACTTCAATACAATTACCACGACTTCAATACAATTACCACAACTCCGATACAATTACCACGACTCTAATACAACTACCACAACTCCAATACAATCACCACGACTCTTATACAACCACTACGAACTAAGACAGCCACTACGATTCAAGCTAAGCATTCTACCCTAACATCTGTTTTAATTCTTTGGCTTCAATATTGCTTTCAAATTTTTGCACAAGGATAGCATTTTCAGGGAAAGGGGAAGTCGATTACTTCGACGCCAGTACTCAACTGACACTTCTTTTTTCAGCCCCGAAAGGATGAAACGCACAGTAGATCTCGGCTGAATTTGAACTCAGAACGTAAAAACGGACGAAATACCGCTAAGCATTTTGCCCGGCCTGCTAACGATTCTGCCAGCTTACGGCTTTCTTTTGCTTTAATATAAATATCATTGTATGAGTTAGGGTTAGTTTTCTTAAAGGATTTAGTAATGTTACTAAAGAACTGATTACTACAACGACAACACATCTGAAATCACACCACACGATTTGCGGCCGCTGCCGCCATCATATCACAAAGGTACCACAGCCATCAACTCACGATTATGATCAATACAGATTTTCTTCTTTTCCACATAAATTGGAGTTTCATCCTATATAAGAAATCATCATAGTCATCATAGACAACATCTACATCAAGCTCGTTGCCATCGTTATTATTATCCCCATCACCGAAGACGTCGTCGTTGTTGTTGTTGTTGTTGTTGTGGCTCTTCTTCACCATCATCATCATCATCATCATCATCATCATCGTTCTTATCCACATCTTCTTGTGAGAACTGTAATTATTTTCGTGTTTTCAAACCGATATGAAATTTGAGTGGCTCGGTCGTAAATCAAGTTTCTATCTTACAAACCACCTACGACCCACCATTGCCACTATCACAAACAATATCACGTCATCACAACCATCATCACCATCTCCATCACTACCATCATCATCACCATTATCATCGCTACTACCAAAATCACCATCACTATCATCATCACCATCACTATCATCATCATCATCATCGAACATTCCCATTGCCGCTATAATCGTTCACCACCACCACCAATAACAACAACAAACGAAGGAACTTATACGTGGTCGTTCAAAATGCTGGAAATAACAAACAGATCTCTCTCAAATGCCACTGTACGACCTTTAAAAAGAAAGAACAAGATGGCCCCAAAGTCGTCACTCTATAAGCTAGAAATAACAATCAAATTACCTAAGACCACATTCCTACAGCCTGAAAAGAGAACATCTTAATTACAAAAAATGTGAGGACAGTCATGATTAGAATATCATTGGTCATTGGTGTACTTCATTAGAACTAACCTAGGGTTAAAGAACAGCAGCTAGCGCTATTTTATGTACTCTACACATACAAGTAATTCTACAACAACGCCATCACTACCGTTATCGTCACCACTTCAACCACCAACGAAAACACAAGCAAGCATTTACCTGGTTCCTCAACAGCTAGAAATAGAAGTCAAACCTCACTGAAATCACACCCTACTGTCTTTTAAGACAGCAGGCTGTGATTTAGTAAGGTGTTGTAGTTCTAGATATGATATGCCTGAAAAAAATAGGGCGGTCGATGCTGGATTGCTTTTTATCGTATGCGTGCTTAACTTGAGTATCATACAAGAAGAGAAACACCATGCCGCCACAACCATCAATACACACTTGTCTGGATCAGCGGAGAAGCTTCTAAGTGATCGCTCGACTTGCTAGAAATAATAGACAAATCTCTCTTAAATCGCACCCTTTAACGTCTTAAAAGATAAAAGGACACTAGTGCTAGTTATGCTAAATAATAGGGACAGTAGGGATTTAGCTAGAATATCGTCAGCTGAAAGATTGAGTTCAACACCTTGTCAGTCCAGGATTTGAGAGAATCGTCTTTTATTTGTTACTAGCTTCAGTCAGAGGACTGCGGCCATGCTGGGGCAACGCCTTGACGAGCTGTAGTCAAAGAAATCGATCCAAGTATTATTTGGGGTGGCGGGTCTCAAGTTCGTACTTATTCAATCAGGTCGCCTCCGCCGAACCGCTAATTTACGGGGACGTAAACAAACCAGCGCTGGTTGTTAAACGGTGGGTGAGACAAATGAACACACACACACGCACACGCACACACCCACGACAGGCTTCCAAACAGTTTATGTTTACACATTGCTTTCATATATTCAGTTTTATCCGAGTCAACGAAGAAGCAGGCAACTATATTGGATAATGTAGTTACATCCAGCAATGTTCGAAAAATAAATGGGATGTTCGTGGCTAGAACGCCTTTCGTTAAAGATTTACTCCATCAGGCTTGACCTGGGGCTAAAATCTCAACGACTGTGATTAATATGTACCTCATTTCTCTCAGCTTCATCCACTTCGCAGCCTCTTTCGTCATAACCACCAGACAGAGGAACACCACCTGTTGATAGTGGAACATAATTGGCTGCTATCTCTAGCAGATCGAGCATCTATATACAGACTAGGCTCCCTCGTTAAGTCATTGTTGCCTGAATTGAGACTGCTATTGCAATTGTTTCATTGAAAATCTTGGCTGTTAAAAGAGATTTCGTTTGGTTTGTCATAAAGTTTAATCTCTACTTCGTCTGATATACGATCTGTTGTGCGATTAACGAAACGATCCACCCACCCGCTTGTATTCTCTCTCCCCGTCTCTCCCCTCCCCCTCACCTTCTCGTTCTCTATCTCTGTCCCCCGCTCTCTCTCTCTCTCTCTCTCTCTCTCTCTCTCTCTCTCTCTCTCTCTCTCTCTCTCGCTCTTTGACTTTCTCTCAACCCTCTCTCTCCTTCTTTCACTCCTAATCTACTCCTCCCACGCTCTCTCTCTCTCACATACACACACACAAACACACACACACACATGCATATACATACGTTATATCAATATTTATATCTATGTTATGTCTATATATATATATATATGTATATATATATATATATATATATATATATATATACACATACATACAACATATATACATATATATATATATATATATATATATATATATATATATAGAGAGAGAGAGAGAGAGAGAGAGAGAGAGAGAGAGAGAGAGAGAGAGGAAGAGAGAAAGAGAGAGCGAGATCCGGTTTCACTCTATTCCATTTTTCTTATACCTCTTCTCTTGTATTTCTGCGTATACATGTGTATATCAGTGTGTCTGCAGGCGTGTACATATCTGTGTAACGTGTGTGTGTGTGTGTGTGTGTGTGTGTGTGTGTGTGTTTACGCGCGCGCGCGCCATCATAAATCAAAAATATGTATATCTGTGTTCGAGAAACGTGTGTATCTCGAACATTTATACAAGTACATACCGACGTACAGACGACACACGTAAGACTAATATATATACATACACATGCATATATATATATATATATATATATATATATATATATATATATATATAAACACACACAGACACACGTACATATATATATATATATATATATATATATATATACACACACACACATACATATATATATATATCAAACATTTGCATGGCATATTTAAAGATTATTCCCGCCAACAATGTCTCTAATTACAATTTTACTGCCGAACCTCGTGGTGCCTGGTCATTAATATTCAGACAAGAAGGAGTAGCTCTTCAAACAAGATCGTCCTCTGCGACCACGTCACTCACGCTGCCCCCTCAGCCACCCCCACCACCACCCACATGCACCTATCACCACTACCACCACTACCTCCACCACCAATACGATAACCACCACAAGTAGCAACAACGCCATTCTAATCCACTGTTACCAGCCAGAAAACATACTTTTGCTCACCGAGCCATACTTGGTTTTACTTCTTCCGTTACATTTGCTGTAATTTCTGACATTTGGTTTATTATTATCTCTTTATCACAGGTTTAGTTGGATCTCCTGGAGTCTTACATGCGTAGCGGGCTTGCTACCATGCAATCCATTTTTTCAGCTCTCTAACACTTTCCTGATTATTCTGGTCGTGCCAAGGAGGCAAACCTTTTGTAACAGTTCTACTGGGCACTCTATTCCAATTTCCTTTATATTCCTCTTGATGCCTTCTGATACTGTCCCCAAGGACCCAACAATAGTTGGCACTATCTTCACCTTCTTCAGTTTCCATAGCCGGGCTATTTCGTACTTAAAAGGGTTGTATTTATCTATCTTTTTGCCTCCCTTCTTAACTATCCGTGGGTCAAAGGGACATGCAACATCAACTATACAGCATGTGTGGTACACCTTGTCTACTCCCTTGTATTCTTTTTCCCTGTCTCTCTTCTCATTCTCCTCTCAATCTCTCCATCTCCCCTCTTCTCTCTCTCTCTCTCTCTCTCTCTCTCTCTCTCTCTCTCTCTCTCTCTCTCTCTCTCTCTTGTTAGTGAGCTGGCAAAATCATTAGCACGCTGGGCGAAATGCTTAGCGGTATTTTGTCCGTCGCTGCGTTCTGAGTTCAAATTCCGCCGAAGTCGACTTTGCCGTTCATCCTTTCAAGGTCGATAAATTAAGTATCAGTGAAACACTGGGGGTCAATGTAATCGATTAGTCCCCTCCCCCAAAATTTCAAGGCCTTGTTCCTTCAGTAGATAGGATATTACACACTTGTTTGGAGATAAATATTGATTGTCCTTGTTAAAGACAAATGTCGGTGCATTATCAGAATGATTAGAGAATCGAAAAAATTTTTGAATTATTTGTTCTGACCTTTGACTTTTGGGGTTCAAATCCCACTGAAATCAACTTCGCATTTCATCTTTCCGGGGTCGATAAAACAAAGTACCAATCCAAGGGGTAAGTTTAATCGACTAATAGGTTACTCAACTGTTAATATATAAATGCAATGTAGTTGAAACATATGTAGTCTATGGAGAGCTGTGTATATAAAAAGAAAGAATTAAAAGTAATACTATGCTACTTCGTTATTATTATTATTATTATTATTATTATTATTATTATTATTGATATATATATATATATATATATATATATATATATATATATATATATATATATAATCATATGAACTATAATCGCTCAACCGGCAGGAAATGTACGACCTTTCATAAAAACACAACAGTCTGGAATTTTTAGTTCAGACTTCACTAGCAGACTATGCAGCGCTGAGGTATAGACAGCTTCGTTTAACATATCCATTTATTCGATGGTACTGATACGCGAAGGGCATCTGGAAGTTTTCATTCTTTACCGTTGTTGATTTTTGTTTTGCTTTGTTTGTTTTTTTCTTTTCGTGTTTAGTTTTTAGTTTTTTCCTGATTCTTATCGTCACTTAGGTTACCTCAGCTATACGATGTTTCCCCCACCCCTCATTCATATCAGCCATTCATTATGCGGCTGATATGTTGTAAATACATTTTATAATTTTAAATCTAATGAAAAATGGCTGGATGAGGGAAAAGGCTCAAATAATAAAAATAATAATAATGATGAGACAGAATAAGTTTGAATATTGCTTTAAAGAAAATATGGTGGGGATGACGATGACAATGATGATGACGGTGACGACGATGATGATGATGGTGATGACGACGAGCAAGAGGATCTAATCTTCGCTCACTATTAAATATTGTTGGTTCGCTCTGTTTTATTTAGTGGAATATAATTTTTTCTGTTTAACGTTTGACAAGCTAACATGGACGAAAAAAATCACAAAGTACCTCTTTCCCGAAATAGCATTGTTGACCCGAAGTGAACTCTGCCACTAGGTATGCTTCTATCTGACCAACACTGTTCATAATTAATACAGCGGAAGTGCTTTTTAATAGATGTAGCATTTTAAAAGTTGTGTCCTCTTTACTGACCAGACAATTGATTGATATAAAAGTACACACATACTCTCCAAACTAGCTTTCACTAAACACTCCAGCTTATGCAGGAAATGGCGTGAATTGTTCTCAGTTAACTGTTGTTGAAATGACTAAGCTCTTTCGTAGATACGCGTTGGGTACTTATTTTGAAAAAGGTGGGTGGATAGTTTATCGATTGTCTCGAGCTTATTAATGGTATTTATTTTATAAACCGACGGAGGCCTCAACGTGATTGATTGGCGTGCAATAAAGAGCAGCTAAATGTCCCTCAAATTACTCTGTACTGTCTTACAAAGGAAATTTTTTCTCTCTTTTACTTGTTTAATTCATTGGACTGCGGCCATGTTAGGGCAACACTTTGAAGTGTTGCTCTAATAATAATTTGACCCCAGAACTTTTCTTTACTTTTTTTAAAGTTTGGTCTATTGGTCTCTTTTACCGAATCACAAAGTTACAGGGATGTAAACAAACCAACTACGGTTGTCAACTTGTAGAGGCAAACACAGAGACATATATTCTGACAAATGTGTACATACATACATACATATTCGACGGGTTTCTTTCAGTTTCTGTGTGCTAAATTTTCTCACAAGGCTTTGGCCGCCTCGGGGTTATAGTAGAGATCGTGTTGCGGTCTTATGTGTCTCATGGCACGGAGAGAACTAGCTAAACCACTAACATATATGGTTTCAAATTTTGGAACAATGCCAGCACTTGCGGGGGAGAGGTAAGTCGATTACGTCGATCCCCAGTGCTCGACTGGTACTTATTTTATCGGTCCCGAAATGATGAAAGACAAAGTCGATGTCAGCGGAATCTGGATTCAGAACGTAAAGACGGACGAAATGCCACTAAGCATTTTGTCCCTCGTGCTAACGATTCTACAGGATCTCCGCTTTCTAACTGACTTATATATTATAACCATCTAATCTCGTTCACAACAGGCTCCATTAACCAAAGATATCGTTTTTCAAACCTTTGGCACTCATTTACGTATAAAATTGTGAACTCGATGACTGAGATATCTATATCAATATATCAAAGTGAGGGTTAGCGTATTTGATGAAGCTAGCCAAAATATTTTAATTAATTAATTGAATGTGGAATGCAGTAGGGAACGGGTGTTAAAATTCCTTGGCTTACTCCATCAAATATCTTAGCTCCTACATTATCATTAATTTTTCATGCAGGAAACGTATCTTTGGTCAGTCGTTCTATATCAGTATACAGTGGAAGCCGCATATAATAGTCACGGATAATGTTATAAACCAATTATTGTCATGAAAATGAGTGGGCTCTAAATTTTCTACCCAATCACTCATATGTCAATTAAGAGTGAAAGCTGTTTCTAATAGTGTCGGATTATGTTATCAATCGGTTATTGTTATCAAAATTACAAATTATTTGCTTAATGTGATGAACTATAAACTCCGACCTTGCGATAAGAATACTTGGACTTTTTCATTAATCTTAGAAATATTGTTAGCGTGGTGCCAACAGAGAGCTTACGAAGTATTTTGTCCGGATTGGTAATCACTCACCACTAACTCTGTTTTATACACACACACATATATGTACATACACATCCATGCATATAATATATATATATGTATGTATTTATATATTTAAATTTGAGATTACAAATTTGACATTACAAATTATTTGCTTAATGTCATCAGCCGATTATTGTTATCAAAAAGCTTTGTCCCCAAAGTGATTAAATTCAGCGGTTTTCATTGTTGGCTGACATAAAAAATGGATTAAAAAATGTGTTAAATTGTGGCTATTTACTCGATATTCGAAAGTAATAGCGCATAACTCAGTAGGTGATTGTAGGCCACCTGAAGACTTTGTTGCCATGAAACATGTCTAGTGCAAGTTATCATGACAACGGTTATATTTATTTCACTGAAAAATCAGTTAATTGTAAAATTTTAGCTCCACATCGCATGCTAACGAAACATTTATCGATTTATCAGGGCTCAAAGACACTTCAAGTAAGGCCATCCCGTCCTTTTGACAAGATATCTTGGATTGCATTATCCAGTATGACCTCTCTTTCTTAAGACGATGGATAAGTCAAGGGTGATTTGATTTGTATTTCTAGCACGTTAAGCAAACACAGGTTTCTCTGTTTGCTAGAGGGATCCAAAATTTGTTATGAAATTGTTATGAAGCTGTTATTGTTAAGTTCTGTGTGACTTGTAGATGAATAGAATTTTCAGTATTGCTGTAGGTGAACTGAAGTTTTACTATATAATGAAAGCAAACGAACTCGTTTGGGTTGTTTCGTTTCAGGTTTAGTTCTGGTCAAGCAGGCTTACGCTATATATTTTTTCAGACATTCGTCCACTAGAACTATATCCTCCGAAATATTGTTTTTTTTTCTCTTTTCTTTTTTAAATTTTCTTTTTAAGATGAAAGGATGCAATTTTATGGAAATTTAGCTTTTATGTTTAGTAGATCAAGTGATAATATAAACTTGCCTTGAAACTGATTAGTATAGCTTGTAAGGTGTGTTGGGACATTTGTATAACCCCTTGGTATGTAGAAGCCATGACATTGCTTGTGAGTACAATCATTGTTATGACCTGAAAATTCAGACTGGCTGTTGGGTAAATAAACATACTAGTAC
>NC_142938.1:9261847-9274347 GCF_046866305.1 Octopus bimaculoides
ACACACACACACACATATATATGAACAAGTCAATAATACAAATGCATACACATACTCATACACATGCATTATGTATGCAAATATGCAAATATGTATGTGTGCGTATCTTTACAAACAATTCTATACGTGTTTTATATATATATATATATATATATATATATATATATATATATATATATATATATATATATATATATATATATATATATGCATATATGCATATAGATGCATACATATATTTGGATATATGAAAATGGGACACTACTTTTACACTTGACGGATATTTGTTCTCATCTTGTTTGTTGTTAACACAATATTTCGGCTGACATGCCTTCCGGCCTTCATCAGGTGTCTTGAGGAAATTTCAAACCTGGGTTCTCATTCCTAAGGTATTTTTCAATGTTATTTTTATTATTATTATTATTATTATTATTATTATTATTATTATTATTATTATTATTATTATTATCATTATTATTCAGGTCACTTTTAATCGAACTCGGATGTATATATATATATATATGTATATGTATATCTATATATATATATATATATATATATATATATATATATATATATATATATATATATATATATATATATATTAGGTACATCTCATTGACAAGAGTTAAAAAAAAACCTCGAATCATCGATTTCTGAGATTTTACCATTAGAGAGATTTTTTCTCCACGGTAACTGCAGTGTATTTGCCTTTAGCAGCTGAAATATGCGACAAACATATTTCAACTAACCTAAATTCCGCTCATAGCTAAACACTGCTTTGCACCTTTGCTCCGTTGATATATATATATATATATATATATATATATATATATATATATATATATATATATATATATATATACATATAGATATAGAAATAGATACATACATACATATTTATATATGCATGTATATGTATTCTGCACTCACACGCACACACACACGCTTGGTCGAACACGCATGCACGCACACGCACACACATACATGCGCATACGCACACATGCACACACATACATGCATACACACACACACATGAGTATTCATTCATCTATACATATGTATATTCGCATGCATGTACGCGTGCACATTCGCGCAAGCGCGTGCATGAGCATTGGTAAGCGTTGGGAATTGGTAAGCTTTGAGGAATGGTATTCGTTGGGGATTGGTAATTGGCGATCCTGCTCATGGGGTTGGTTGGTAACGGTGACTAAGTGCAGGTGATGCAGAGCAGATGATATATCCGGGTTGTCGGTAATCAGAGGCCTGAAATTTGACAGAAGGGCATCCCTCTGGTGACAGCAATACGGTAATTCGTATTTCTTGCTGATAGATATTGCGGGTTGTTGCAGAATATGCAGTTTTTCGCGGAGACAGAGCTGGCAGTTGGGAGCGCCGGGTGAATATGGTGGTGCTCTGTCGATAATAGCCCACTTGATGTTGGGTATTTCATCTCTGAGATCACAGAGTCTCCAGAGAAAACGGGACAGGGAAGTAGAGTTTTCTCTGTCCCTGGATCTGAACGAATGCATATGCTAGACATATCTTCTCTTGAAGTCTAACCACGACACCGTCTGACCGTCCTCGACTAATCGCAGCCCACCTTACGGTAATAACAGTCAATATCTATCATTCAAAATGGCTGACGACTAGCATCAAACTCAAGAGTACTAACGAATTTGAATCAAACTGTTTTGATCCATACATGTAACTCCCAATGAATTTGTTGACTGCCCGTCTTTTGTTTGTCCACTCACTCGTATATATACACGCGCGCAGACAGTAGACAGACAGACAGACGATAGATAGATAGATAGATAGATAGATAGATAGATAGATAGATAGATAGATAGATAGATATTTGCATTATATGTGCACATATATATAAATGCAAATATATGTGCATATATACAAACATGCATACATACATACATACATACATACATACATACATACATACATACATACATACGAAGGTACATACACTACAGTCTTCATTCGTTTTTTTCTGTTTGATCTTCCAGATCCTGATGTACACCAACAATGTGTTTGAACTTGAGTCAAATGAGAATATAACACGACATCGTAACTGTGTAAAGGGACTGGCAGCTGGTATGTTATTTACCCATTTCTGTAGTTGCGCCAAACAGTTGGCTAGAGTAGGTTCGCATAACATAGCTAGCAGATATGCTATTGCATTATAGAGTTCTCTACCTTGTGCATTGCCAATCGCTGTCGCCCGTTTGTTTAAACAATGGAGAATTTACATATCCATATTATTAA
This sequence comes from Octopus bimaculoides, assembly GCF_046866305.1. Lineage (NCBI taxonomy): Eukaryota > Metazoa > Mollusca > Cephalopoda > Octopoda > Octopodidae > Octopus > Octopus bimaculoides. The sequence continues at coordinate 9,264,131 of NC_142938.1, forward strand.
CTTGTCCTGTGTTTTTGTATAATTTTACTACGCTCTACAAACAAGAATTAATTACTATGTGTTTTTAGAATATAAATGTATATTGCGCGATATGTTCGTTAATATTTCCTCAGGTCCGCTCTCAGCAGAGTATATTTATGTACATAACGGCTAGTACATACACGGGTGAGATGAAAAATTAATATTAACATTCATATTTGTATATCCACATGTAATATTCCTGTATATCTTTGTATGATGTGTACACGATTATATTATGACACGAAATACATTAGAATGCGGCGATTTCATTATAATACATATTAAGTAAATTCATAAGTACTTGCGCATATACACATACAGTATATTATATATACATATATACATATATATATATACATATATATATACATATATATATATATATATATATATATATATATATATATATATATATATATATATATATATATATATATATATATATATATATATATATATATATGTATATATATATATATACACATATATATATACTTGGAAGAGGATTCGTGGCGTTCAATCATATAATAACAAATAATATATGTATGTGTATATATATATATATATATATATATACATATATATATATATATATATATATATATATATATATATATATATATATATATATATATATATATATATATATATATATATATATATATATATATATATATATGCATATGTAGGCACAGGACATCACGATACGTGTACAACAAAAGAGTACGAAGAACGAGTAGATGGAACATAAACTATTCTTTCGAACAACGAAAGACACAAATGGAAAACAAAACAAGCAACATAAGGAACGACCCTTCATCAGTTGTTGGCTGTTTTTCTACTTCGTATTTCGAGCATTTAACAGCAATGTGCGCTTTCGATAAAACAGTTGCTCCCGCAAAGCAAATTAAATACCATTTGGTATTTTGCGGTGGATCAAAATCCACATTCTATATCTTGTGATCTGAGACCGTTAAGCAATGGACCCAGCTTCCAAACCGATTCAAGTTGCACCATTTATATGGCCGATTCTCAGTTCCAACATGTGATTGGAAATAGACTGGAAAATTTACTAGAATGTCCGACTTTTGGGTTCAGCGTCTTGCAATAATCTCCTCAAAAAGTATTTGCATGTTTCAGTCATGTTCCACATCAGAAGTTTGTATGATGCTTCCCCCGACCCTACTGGTATTTCTTCTTTGTTTTGCTTTGTATACTCCATCAAGTCAATATGACATTTTTTTTCCCCCCTTTGAAGGTTTTTTCGTTTTCATCTTAAATAAGCGATTGTAGCGTTTTATCTTAAATAAGCGATTGTAGCGTGGATTACATAAGTTTCCCATTCAGGAACATGCAAAGACCGTCAACTTCACTTAAGCGTTTAATTGTAATATAATGTCGAAATTTTCGTTGCTCGAAACTGCGGCCTGTTCCCTGATAAAAAAAAAATCAAAAAGAAAAGAATTAGCTACATTTCAGCAAAATTGTTTGTCAGTGAACATTTCGCAGTTTCGAGCAACGAATATTTTGATACGATATTACAAATAAATGTTTAAATGAAGTTGACGACCTTTGTGCTTTCTGAATGGCTTGACATATGTCTTCCAAGCTACAATTGCTTCAGATTTAGCTCACATTCCCAGATCAAAACTCTTGCTAGCATTTTAAATGAGTTGCTAAGAAGATGGGGTTTTTTTTAACGAATTAGGCCACTCGTAGGGGATGAAACTATGAAATGCCAATCCTTTACTTTCACAGTTACCTCTGCATCAAAATACATTAAAATTTAACAAAAATTTAACAAATCCCTAAAATATACGATAAATGTTTCTAAAATTCACTAACTGAAATCAAATGTGATTTGCTTGAACAGTAGTAGTAGTAGTAGCAACAACAACAACAACACTAGTTTTAGGCCCAAAAGCAGCAATTTTGACCCTAGTACTTGACTGGTACTTTATTCTATCCTGATTCCCCGAAGACATGAAAGGCTAAGTTTACCTCGGTGGGATTTGAACTAATGAACGTAAAGAGACGAAAGAAATACAACATGGCATTTCTTCTGACCTTCAAACAACTGTCCCAATACACCATTGCAAAGGCACAACTCCATAAACTGGTGGGAGGAGGATTAGTCGATTAAATTGACCCCAATACTTGACTGTTGCTTCGTTTTTCTGGCGTTTTGGGTCTTTTTTTTTTTTTTTTACCTGTTTTGCAATTAAGTCAATGTTGTTGATCTCATCGGGAGATTTACGATTGAAGATTTAATACTTGTTTATGATCTGCCGTTGAATACCAAGTTAATTAACTGTAAATTTAGATTAATGTCAGTAAGAAGGTCATAGATGCGAGATGGATAATTTGTGACATTTTACAATATACAACCCTAGTACAAAATAAAACAAAACTGGCTGTAAGAGTGCAATGAGGCATAAGCATCGATGTCTAGTTATGAAGTTCTCACTGCAGCATTGCGGATCCTGGTTCGAAATTGTTGTGCGGTATCTTGGGCAAGAGTCTTTTACTGGAGCGTCAAGGTAGTCAGTACCTCGTGAAGAATGGAATATGGTAGACGGAAACTGTGCTAAAGACTATCATGCATGTATATATATATATATATATATATATAGAGAGAGAGAGAGAGAGAGAGATATGGATATATATATATATATATATATATATATATATATATATATATATATATATATATATATATATATATATATATGTATATGTATGTATGTATGTATGTATATATGTATGTATGTATATAAACATATATATACGTACAAACATATATACATATATATATATATATACACACATACAAACACATATATATATATAAACACGAGCATGTATATATATATATATATATATATATATATATATATATATATATATATACGACGTGGGAGCCGGGTGAACAACTTTGTAAAACATTATTTGAAAAAAATTGGTACAACAGAGAACCTCCTCACGAATATTTTTTTTTTTTTTGATGTCCAAACATTCAACATTCCAATAAATGTTTTCCAAATCAAAAAAATGTACACACACGCACATGTATATATATATATATATATATATATATATATATATATATATATATATATATATATATATACACATATATGACGGATTTCTTTCAGTTTACGTCAACCAAATCCACTTACAAGGCTTTAGTCTGCCAGAAGCTATAGTAGAAGACGTTTGCCCAAGGTGCCATGCAGTGGGACTGAACCTAGAACCATGTGGTTGGGAGCAAATTTCTTACCACACAAAAATTTCGAAATGTGTTTCCTTGAGAATGTGTATGGGAAAGGAGTTATTCGTTTCGATATTGTTTATTACACTTCTGTCCTGATCAAGCAAACCTATAACAGAAAAGCGTTCCAGCCTTGACCATCTTGTTTTTTATTCAGTTACTGTTTCTAGGACTACCTATCCAATGAGATCTCTTTCCAAGATGTTTACACGTGATGTGAGAAAGATTTGACTAGTATTTCTAGCAGACTGGGCGACCACAGAAAAAGTACTTCGTTGGCTTGAGGTGGAGACATTAAGTGAAGATTAGATCTTATTACGACGTTGTTAGCACGGGAATCATTGGAATGAACACTAATCAAAATTCCTGCATTTCAACCTTTTCATCAAAATGCTCTGCTGTCTCAGATTTGCAAAAGAATTAAAAGTACCTCCGTTCAGTTTCTATGATTTCACCTTGCTTATCTGCTGAGGAATTTTTATCCTCAAGTGTTATTTATCTCAACTCCTTCACTTTAGATACTTCAAAAACTGTTACAGCAGCACAACGCAAATAATGTTACAATCTTTTGCTCTCCTTTCTGTCATCAACCAGACGCAGTACAAAATAATAATAATTCTTTCCACTAAAGGTACAAGGCCTAAAATTGGGGAGAGGGAACTAGTCGATTAATTAATCGACCCCCACAGGATGAAAGACAAAGTCGACCTCGGCGGAATTTCAACTCAGAACGTGACCATAGACGAAACGCCGCTAAGCATTTCGCCCAGCGCGAGTGTCTCGGCAAAAAATGCCTTGTGAGTGAATCTGGTAGAAGGAAATTGTACAAGCCGAGCGGCTTTTAAGCTACTGACCCCGAATGGGAAGATCTGCAAATTGATCTCTGACTTGTTTTGGAGAATTTATTTCAATTGCTTCCTCCAGAGTCATGATCACGTAAAAGAAGTTGCCGAAAATAATCACTGGATTTCGCAATAAATTTCGCTTATTCCCAAAATTTATTTCCAAGTTATAAAAATTGTTATCGTGCAAACAAATTGCCGAAAACAATCGCAGTAACAAAAACTTAGGAATCCAAAATTTAAGGATTGCGTGACCGGATTCAGCCCAGAATGTTTTCAATTTACTCGCGGAGTCGTCCTGATTCCAAAATGATATGATATGTTGGGCTATGGCCTCTAGGAGTGAAGTTGAAAAAGTGTGACACACTGACATTCGCATTTATTATATTAGATATATACACACACACACACACACACACACACACACACACACACACACATACATATATATATATATATATATATATATATATATATATATATATATATATATATATATATATACATATATAATGGGTACATATTTGTGTGAGACTGTCTTTGTGATATGTTTTTGCTTATCCATCCACTTAGCGGTTCAGCAAAAGAGACAGATAAAATTAGTAACTGACTTGTAAAATACAGTAAGTACATGAATCGATTTACGCGACTAAAACACTTCAGGGTGATACTCCAGCATGACTGCATTCCAATGACTGAAACAAGTGAAAGATAAAAGATAGCTTAACACCGGGCAAACATTATTTAAATAAAGCGTAGTTTGTAAGTTTGAGGTATCAACTCAAACTGCGGTAGGTTCAGTATTTTGAATCTAGAATTATTAATATTATTATTTTTTTCTCTTCTTTTAGATTAATTTCATTTATTTAATTATATATTTATTTGTTTATTTATTTGTTTATTTGAAAATTAGAAAACGGGGAAGGCCAAGAAGACAATGAATTCAGCAATACCCATTTATACCTGAAAGGACAAATGATGTTGGTGGAAGACTGGAATTGCTTAATGTTTCTCGGAACACCCGTGTGAGTATTGATTTAATTTGTGATTAATCGGAAACTTTGGTATTACGAGTAAGTTGAGATGTTTTGGTTGGTGCACATCTGGAACGGGGTTTGGACAGCTAAAATTTGAAGAGTTGATATTTAAAATATAACTGCGTTATGATAATAAAAAATAATAATGGTTTCAAGCTTTGTCGCATGAGAAGCAATTTTAGGGAAGGGGCTTGTCGATTACCCCCCCCCCCCCCCCGACTTCAACTGGGCATCTTTTCTCTTATATTGTTCTGTACCAGTTGCATTAATTGTGGTCTCTGCAATCAGGGAGGACGGCGATTTTGGTTATCTTAATTTTCTTTTCTTTCTTCCCTTTCCATTTTTTGCATCGACCTTCTTTTTGTATGTATGTGTTTCTGTGTGTATGCTTATATATATATACATTGAAAACTTTTTTACAGAATGAAATCATTGGACAATATGTTTGCCACCGGACTCTTTATTAATGACCTTAGTATGCATGATTGTAGCCGAGATTTGGTCTTGGCTGGACATCAGCAGTCAGCAGAATTGAAACTTGCTCTAGACCAGGTAAGGACAATTCTCATGCTTATTCTTTCTCATTCTTCAGTTCTTACTGGATTCTTAATGACGAAATTCTAAATTAGTTATGCCGCTAAGGCATTTGGCGGAACGATTGGACCCTGCACTATCTGCTTAGTTTTCAAGAGGCTGGCATGTTCTGGATATTATTTGCGGTCATGGTTTTATGCTATGATATAGATACCGTGCTGGCTTATACCTCTGTGCATTATCTTGATGACCACGGCAAAAGCGCCGGAGTGGACACAGTTGGAGCGCGACAATTGCTGTTTTTCTACACTTTCAAATGCAATTGCTTGAAACAAGTGTATAGATCATGGGTTCATGGTAATAAACAGAGAATCGGAAGCGAAATTAAATGCGCTATATTTTCCCCATAAAAACCAAATATGTATATTTATAAACCAAACATTGTTTAGATTGATAAATGCCGATATAATCTTTTTATATTTTAGGTCGTACTTGCACCGAAATATTCATACACACGCACATCATAAAATTTTGCACTTACTGGCCATAAAATATTAGAGAGGTCATTGTGAGTGATGTATGTTGCAGCAGTTGTTTTTGATGATGATGATGAGGAGGAGGAGGAGGAGGAGGAGGATGACGACGACGATGATGATGATGTTTTCTTTGTTTTTCAGGAGAAACTAAAGAGCGCTATTCTGGAGAAAAGCATGCAGAGATTGGACAAAGAAATGAAACGAACCGATACCTTACTTTATCAGATGATTCCCAAAAGTGTGGCAGATCGCTTGAGGGATGGCGAAGACTCGTTAGATACATGCGAGGTAAGAAAGATTTAACACTCAATTCTAGATATTATATTTACTTTGTTAGTGCACACATTTATAAGCAGACATCTTAGATTACAGAATTGTACTGGGTTATTGTCGTTGGTGTTATTGCTGTCATTAAGTGTTTTAGTTCAATAAACACTCACAACGCCCGGCCTGGGAATCGAAACCGCGATCCTATGACCGCGAATCCATATTATGTATATATAAATATATATATATATATAAACATATATATGTGTATGAATTTGTGCATGATATATATATATAAATATCATGCACAAATATGTGTGTGTGAATTGATCTAGCATTTCATCCGTGTACGTCTATTCATCTTCCTCTTTGTATTCCGATCTTCCTATCTATTTGCCAATTTATATGCCTCTCTACCTATTTAATTATCTCTGTAATTTCAGATGTTCGACAGTGTAACAATCCTATTTAGTGATGTTGTCGGCTTTACAAGTATTTGCAGTATGATTACCCCCATGGAAGTCGTTGGATTGCTGAACTCCATGTATACAATATTCGACAACATCAGCGAGAAACACCAAGTATATAAGGTAATATAGACTTCATTTAATATTACATAGATTTTCAATTGAAATTTCTTCGCGTTGTGTGGTTCATTTACTTTTCACTCCTTTACTACAACATTCACAATTCTCTTCATTTTCCTGTAAATAGGTAAAGTATTAATATAAGGCGCCGTTAATCATACTGGGTTGACGAGCCTACTCTGCCACACTAGCTCAACATTACTTGGCAAAACCAGTGTATTTGGGGGGGGGGGGGGTTCATACTCTTACCCAGAAGTAGTTATGCCGATTACGTCGTCTCTAGTGCTCAACTGGTACTTATTTTATCGACCTCGAAAGGATGAAAGACAAAATCGACCTCGGCTAAAATCGAACTCAAAACGTAAAGACGGACGAAATACCGCTAAGCATTTTGCCCGGCATGCTAACGATTCTTCCAGCTCGCCGCCTTCAATATGTAAACGCTTGAGACTTGAAAGAAAATTCAGACAAAGATGATATCTCGGTTTTAATTTATCTATCTTTCGTAACTCAATAGGACTAATCATGTATCAATTAATGTCTCTGATAATTAAATTTCGAGCAAATTAATTCTATGTGACATTTGTCTGTGAGAGAAATAAAATAGTTTTATCTCTTGTAAGAGAGAGAAATTTAGATGAACCAACGTAAAATTGCTCTTGGTATCTCAATCACTTGGCGGCAGAGAAGTTAGCCGTTGGAACCGGAAAAAGCAAGGCTAATTAACTCTTGGACTGTGGAAGCAGAATCGTTTGAGCGTCGGAAGAAATGCCTTTCAGCATTTCTTGCTGCTCTTTATATTCTGAGTTCAAATTCCGCCAAGACCAACTTTGCCCTTCATTGTTTCGGATGGTAGATAAAATAAAGTACCGGTCAGGTACTGGGGTTGTTCATATTGACTAATTCCTTCCCTTCAAAATCGCTGGCGTTGTGCCAAAATTCAGAAATAATTATATTTAGATTATGTATGTATGTATGTATGTATGTATGTATGTATGTATGTATGTATGTATGTATGTAAGTGTGTATGTATGCATGCTTATATATTGTTATATAATATATATATATGTATGTATTCTTATCTGTGTGTGTGTATAGGCGTGGCTGTGTGGTAAGAAGCGTGCTTCCCGACCACATGGTTCCAGGTTCAGTCCCACTGCGTGGCACCTTGGGTAAGTCTCTTCTACTATAGCCTCGGGCCGACCAAAGTCTTGACAACCGATGCTGGTGTGTTTATGTCCCCGTAATCTAGCGGTTCGGCAAAAGAGACCGATAGAATAAGTACTAGGCTTAACAATGAATAAGTTCTGTGGTCGATTTCTTCGACTATAGCCCATTAAGGTGGTGCTCCAGCATGGCCGCAGTCAACCGACTGAAACAAGTAAAAGAATAAAAGAATATAGTTATGTGATAAAATGAATAGCAAATGGATGAAAACTGAAAACAAAAATTCATAGATAAATATGAAAATAACCCAGAATTAGAAAATAACGGGCAAAGAGATTAAATAAGAAGGAAATCGATATTATATGTCCTTCTTGCTCAATTTAGTACAAAATCTTCCATGTCAAAAGCTTTCAGGGAAGATAACAGTAGTTTAATCAATTTTAATATCCCATTACAATAATAAACAAAGTTCGGAAGTTGAGAAGAGAGCTAAGAGCGTAAATTGATACGTTTTGTTGACATTTAGTTTTTAGTAGTCTTCTCCTCCATATAATACGTAAATTACAATTAGTGATTTTTGTACAACAAACACTTGAATCAGTGTGTATGAACGTGCGTCTGTATGTGCATGGGCGAGTGTTATATAAACGTAATAAAATTAATTTATGTGCGCAAGTGCGTGAATATATATCCATATGAGTCTATCCATGTGTATATATACATATACCTGTTTGTGGATATATGAGCTTGAGTGCGAGTGTGCGTATGTCTGTGTGTGCGTATGTCTGTGTGTGCGTATGTCTGTGTGTGCGTATGTCTGTGTGTGCGTATGTCTGTGTGTGCGTATGTCTGTGTGTGCGTATGTCTGTGTGTGCGTATGTCTGTGTGTGCGCAGTTAAATCTGTTTACTTTCCTCAGTGTAGGCGTTGCTGACTGTAATATAACCACATTAAATTTATCTTAACTACATACCCATACATATACACACATACATATACACACATACATATACACACATACGTATTTTTATGCATACGTACACATATATGTTCCTTTTAAATAAAATGTCATTTATATATATACAGTATATACCCTCGATTATCACGGGTGTTACGTTCCAAAAAACACGCGATGGGTGAAAGTCCGCGAAGTAAAAACAGTAGTGTAGTGTATATTTTTATTTTTATTTTTATAATTTGTATATATCTATTTTATTATAAATACAAAACAACACCACGGAGGAATCGACGTAAGCCTAAATAATAAACTGCGATAGATGAACAGCGATAGGTGTACCGCGATAAGTGAACCACGATGTAGCGAGGGATTACTGTATATATAAGCGAACTTTAGGTTAGTTAAAATATGTTTGTGACATATTCCAACTTCCGGCGACAACCGTTGTAGCATACTCGCAACAGCAGTACTGTGAATGGACGATCTTAACGTTTAGTCACTCAACAACTACATCACTCAACAACTACATCACTCCACCTCGGACATCGGTGTACATGAGCTAGAGTGAACGTTTGTCAAGTGCACTTGGTGGTTTCTCTAAAGCTGAACATGAAAGATTTTGGAAGAGAAAGGTTTGCAACAAGCATATGTGCAACAGACTTATGTGCAACAGACGACTGCTCTTGACCAATGATAATCCAACTGGAGCGTATTCAGCTCGATGTTGCCTCAAAGAATACATGTGAAAGAAAAGTCTGATCAGCAATGGAATGACTAATCAGCAGTTTACTAATCAATATACACTAGCATGATACTTGGTATAAACTAGTAAACAACAGATGCATGGTTCGATTATCTCGAGTAACCCAGGTCTACTGACTCTTTAGTTTTTTGTTTTTGTTTTTGTTTTTTGTTAATTGGTTTTTGTTATATAACAACTATCAATTAATAATCCTCATATTACGAGCCTTATTTTCCAACTGATCTTATGTTTCGGG
>NC_142938.1:9279347-9296847 GCF_046866305.1 Octopus bimaculoides
CACAGAGGACTCTAGCAACCAGTATATATAGACTGACACATAATATTTATCGATAATATTTATAATTCGAAGCAAAAATAGATCAAGCAATCATATACTGCATTATCTGTTTACTGTAGCAAAATAGAATAGTATAATGTGGTATCTTTTCTTAGATATAAAATATAGTTAAGAAATCTAGTCAATAGGCTTAACTCTGCTATAACTCTGCAGTGTTAATATTTATTTTAGCCATTGTAATATGATGATAGTTTAATCCAGTTCAAAAATTAAGTAAAACTAAACTGAATACTATAAGCCATAAAAAACATCAGCCCACCACTCACTATACACTCCTCTGCCAGAAATCACGTATCCTCAACTACTTCCATACCATTAACTATTCACTATATTGGTTCAAGAGATTCATGCATATTTTTATTTCCAAACTATTCTTTTCTTCTCTTCTCCTTCCCTGTGCCTTGACTAGCAACAACTGTCCAAAACGCTGATATTACTCCTTTCCTTTCATACATTTTACGGATATTTATGTTCTTTTCTTTTTCTTTTCCTTTTTTTAACACATAAATTGTCTTTTAAACATGCAGTGACACCTCGTTTTTTCAGTTCTCAAAATCAACTTACACCATACATCTACAATACCTTCAAGTATCTTTACCTTTAGAATATTCCAGCCTCAGGGCAATTAAAACCCCACACATCTTTATGCAAAAATTCTTTACCATTTCAGATACCCATACATTTTAAATCCTGACTATAAGACAATAAACCTGAAATAGATAAAACAGCCTTAACTTGAAGTAATCTTCAGCCTGAAGAAGTTCATGTGACAGTTTTCATATAATAGATGGCTCTTTCAGAGTTTATTGATATTAAATCAAATAAACTCTTACAGAAAGTATTGCTACCATCTGACACCTGCTAACAATATCCATTTATCTAGTTCTTCTCATCTGCACACATTGAGTACTCAAACTGCTTTAAACCCTTCTCAGATAAGAAATAACAGAAGATTGTAATTTTTGCAACAGACTTCTTATGATACCAGGTTTAGATTCGGTAAACTTTGAAGGAGTCTTTTTTTTTTTTAAATAACAAGAACTTGGTGAAATGCAGCAAGGTAATAATAGCATGTTACCCTTGCTTTGCTTTCCAGTCTTTTGGTCCGTTTCTATGATGACCATAGACAAAGTAACCAAGTTCGATGCGTCATAGCTATGCCGCTTAAGATTAACAGAAAATGGTAAGCAATAGCAGGCGGCGAGCTGGCAGAACCGTTAGCGCGCCGGGCGAGATGCTCTGCGGTATTTCGTCTGCCGTTACGTTCTGAGTTCAAATTCCGCCGAGGTCGACTTTACCTTTTATCCTTTCGGGGTCGATAAATTAAGTACCAGTTACGCACTGGGGTCGATGTAATCGACTTAATCCCTTTTTCTGTCCTTGTTTGTCCCCTCTGTGTTTAGCCCCTTGTGGGCAATAAAGAAATAAGAAAACAGTAAGCAATCCAACTCAAAATTTTGGCTTAATGCGTTGCATACGTTTCGTGCGTGTGTGTACTTTGTATTTATCTGGGTCAAGGATAGAGATCTTTGCGTTCTTCTATTGATTCTGATATTACTGAAAATTTCTGAATCTACACCAACTGATGGTTCTTATTTTCTTTTCAGGTATTCATACAGGACCCTGTGTAGCAGGGGTTGTCGGTGTGAAGATGCCACGGTATTGCCTCTTTGGAGACACAGTGAATACAGCCGCGCGGATGGAAACAAACGGAGAGGTTGTACACTCTATGTATATAATTGTTTTCATATAGGGACGTATGTACGCATTCAGAGTAATACGGTACAAGTGAGAAAGAGGGAGAGAGAGAGAGAGAGAGAGAGAGAGAGAGAGAAAGTCAGAAAGTTAAAAATAAAAAGTGGAGAATGGAAAATATAAACATAATTAGGCCAATCAAAAGAGTCATTTTTCCCTTGCGGGATGCGGCAGAAAGGTTGCCCCGATTTCAAAGGTTAATAAAAATTAAAAAAACACATAAAGAGACAAGAAAAAACGATGCTCTACACTCCAGGCCATAGTGGGTACTACCTGAAACAGAAAAGAAAAATGGCATTTAATGAACTTCTTAGAAATGCAAAAGTTTTTCATACATCTTCATGTGTTTGTTTTATGTTAACCTTTGAAATCGGGGCGACCTTTCTGTCGCACCTTGTATATGCCGACAGGAAGGGCATTCGACCATAAAAAATCTGCGTCAACGAATTTCGACAGGCAAAATGAAAAGGTGGACATTAAAACAATGAAAATGATGATGATGATGATGATGATGATGATATATATGTGTGTGTGCGTGTTTGTGTGAATGTATATGTTATAAATCGCTGCCAAAATCTCCTTCTAATCTTATTCTATCATTTTTATGGAAGGGCACATTGAGTAAGGTAGTTTCATATCGACTATAGTGAAAGCGTGTGGCTTAGTGGTTAGGAGTACTCGACTCACGATCCTATGATCGTGATTTCGATTCTTGGTGGTGCGTTGTCTCCTTGAACAAGACACTTTATTTCACTTTGCTCCAGTCCACTCAGCTGGCAAAAATGAGTAGTATCTGTATTTCAAAGGACCAGCCTTGTCACATTCTGTGTCATGTTTAATCTCCCTGAGAACTACGTTAAGGGCACGCGTGTCTGTGGAATGCTCAGCCACTTGCACGCTCAGAGCTGACCAGGAGCTTTTCTGATCTAGACAAAATGGTCAGTAAGCAAGCAACCGAGAAGTCAGGCATTCGTACCTTGTCACTCACCGACACTCTGTTGGGGACCTTGTAGACAAATCACTTCACCTAACGGCTTGCGACGTCACTGGTGCCAAGCTGTATCGGCCTTTGCCTTTCCCTTGGCGTGGGGAGAGCTGGCTGGTATGCATGGGCGAATGCTGGTCTTCCATAAACAACCTTACCCGGACTTGTGCCTCGGAGGGGAACTGTCTAGGTGCAATCCTATGGTCATTCATGACCGATGGGGGCGGGGTCTTTACCCTTTAGTTTGTGGTGGTGAGTCCAACATTTTTCAGAATTTGTTCACTTGGCCTAGATAAGACTTTACCTTCACCATCAACCCTGGACATTACCGTCTCGAGTGCTAGGACTCATATAAACGGTTACCCAGTCTCCATGGCTTATAAACCGATATCACCAATATCCCCACTGGATGGGACGCCAGTCCGTCGTGCGGTTACTCATTTTCAACTGAGTGACCTGGACGAACCCATGATCTCGCGACCGAAAGTGCAACTTTCTAACCACAACGCCATGTGCCTTCACCTAGATAAGACTATCTCATGTAAATTTCTTCTATGATGCCTTTACTTCTCAGTTGTTGTTGCTGTCGTTGTCATTGTTGTTGTTGCTGCTGTTTAGTCTGAAGCCAGTAACGAAATAAAAGACAAGCGAAAAGATCAAGCATCTCACAGACAAGTTAAAAGTGCAGATATTGTGATGTTCGTATTCATTCCCTGATTGCATTGTCGGATATAGATAAACTTGCGTCAACTGAGAATCGGAATCTAATTTCGTCTTTTACGCGACAAAGAATCTTGCCTTTCGGCGACTATAATATTTTGATTGTGTATCCGTATCAATGCAATATGTAATTATTTCTGTGTGTCTTTGTATGTTTGTATAACACTTGTCGTAGAAGTAGTTTTGAAAGCACACGCACACGCGCACACACAGATATGAATGTGTATACATACATACATACATATATATATATATATATATATATATATATATATATATATATATATATGTATGTATGTATGTATATGTGTATATATATATGTATATATGTATGTATGTATGTATGTATATGTATATATATTTATGTATATGTATGTATATATATATATATATATATATATATGTATGTATGTATATGTATATATATTTGTGTATATGTATGTATAGATATGTATATACGTATATATATATATATATATATATATATATATATATATATATATATATATATATATATATATGTATATATATATATATATATTAATTAAAATCAGTTGCTAACAATGAGCTGCTTCATTTTAAGTCTTTCTGCCTTGCATTTCATAAGTTTCTCTCTACGTGTTTACAAAAACATATTTCTTTTTGTTCGGTTTTTTTTTTTTTTTCAGTCTTGTTTTTAAATTTGTAATTTTTTTTCTTTTTACTGAGAAACAGCTATATCCTTGTAGTTATTCCTTTACAAAATAATACAACGTAGGTATTTTCTTTAAAACAAAATTACACCGCAGATATAAATATAAAGTCAGGTCTCTAGTGTTTTTCTTTTATAAAATAGCATGAAATTAGATAACTTCCAGGACAGGAAATATAATTTATTTGAAGAATTTTTGGTTAGCGTTCGCTTCGTTTGCTTTGAAGTTTAAATAAATTAACTAATAAAGGTATCTAGCTCTGTCTTAAAATGTTATACAAGATAGGAGTTATACAATATTTGTATTATATGCATGTGTATGCGTGTATTGTATATATGTGTGTGTATGCATGTTATAAATGAAGACAAAAATAACACAGAAGACAAAATAAAAGCAAAGCGTAGTAATTAGTTTAACGCGCAATCGAAGATCAAGAAAGTGTACGTGTCTTTGACTTTTCGAGCATAAGCTCTTCTTCAGACGGTGAGACAGATACAAGGAAGTGTAAGAGGAAACGAACCAAAAAAGTGAATGTTGTTTTATGTCAAATCATGCTTACACACAAACATACACATACACACACACACATCCATATATATATATATATATATATATATATATATATATATATATATATATATATATATAGCTACCCCAGAGTTTGCACGAGTGGACTTTAGTACAGCTTTTTTTTATATTTTACAAATACAAAATTACTAGTTTGTATTTCTGTTTCGGTCTTTCGTTCTCTCTTCCATTTCTTTTCATTTCATTTCCTCGAAACTGAGGTAGATCTCACCCTAAACTAACACTTAATTTAAACTTTTCCTAAATATTTTGATTAAATCTTCAGAGTTTCAATAATAGCTCTCAGTGTAAAGAAAGTCAGTTTCTCTTAGAAGTGTTAATTAATATATTATATGTATCTGGGCTGTAAGATAGATGAGGGAACCCCTGACACGCCTAGTTTTCCGATTAACTGGTTTATTTTCAAAGATGTGTGCGACCGTGCGTTATTATTGGGAATGTAGATGGTTTTCAGATTACTGTTCGGTCTCTTCCTCTTAATGGTTTCTCTAAGCTTTTTCACTCGTTTATCACGTTCAAGAAACTCAATTTGACTAACGACCCGAAAGAATGGTCACCATAGTTTTGTGTGCTGGTCGTTGGGTCTAGAATTTCTCAGGCCCTGGAAAAGTGGTGTGACGCGATTTCATGAATTGAGGCTTCTTTTCTAGATCATAAATTTATGCCCATATTTCATCCTCTGTCATCAATATATATTTATAAATATGTGTGCATCTGTATATGTGTGTCTGTGTGTGTGTATCTATCTATCTATCTATCTATCGATCGATCGATCGATCGATAGATAGATAGATAGATAGATAGATAGATAGATAGATATAGAGCGAGTGAAACGGAGAGAGAGAGAGAGGCGTGTGTTTGCATACATGTATGTTAAGAGAGAAAACGAGAGATTATGTTAAATATTAATCATCAAGAATACCAAGAAATCCATTGCTGATTGCTTAATCCCGCCAAAAATTTCTTATAATTTAGTGTGTTAGCATTAGGTTTAACCAGACAGAAATCGGTTTATTTTAATTAACTGCGGTTTGATTTAGAACCACAAGACAACAGTAGGTCACAGTTACAACCTCCTTCTACGTCATACCTTAAACCCGTTTCGTTTCTCCATCTATTATTTAACGTTTTACCATTTCCATTTCCCCACCTCCTCTTCGCTAATTAGAGCTGAGTGCATGGGTCGGGACAGAATTAACTCTTTAAATTACTTAACTAATAATATAACACACTTTACAGCTCGAAGTTTTTAATATCTTATTCTCTATGTAAAAGCTTTGTTCTTGCGAACGAACACGCAAGAATCTACGTGTGTGCTTATTTGTGTATGTGTATATGTATATGTGTGCGTGCGTGCGTATATGTATGTGTATATGTGTGTGCATGTATATGCGTGTGCATGTATAGGCGCGTGCATGTGTGTATGTGTGCGTGTGTGTATATACATATACGTATATATATGCTGTATACAGTTATACTATAATATCGATGATATTTGTCTTGCAGGCAATGAAAATACATATTAGTGAGAGTACAATGAAGGCTGTGCCGCCAAACATGTTTGAAATGACAGAAAGAGGAGAAATTGACGTGAAAGTAAGTATAGTCGCCAGGGTGAACTGGTATTTTGTTACAGTAATGCATTTCAGTGTACAGTTCAGAGCGGATCGGAAACCGGTCCGCACAACTACTTTAGCAATATTACTGAGCTCATTATCTCCATTCAAATGAATTTAAGTGAAAATGAAAACCATATTTGTAATTTGAGAAACAGTAGAACCATTCCTTGCTCAGGTGAAGCATCGGAAATGAACGAAACCATAAATTCTCTGCTCACTGCTGCCATCTTTGACGTCACCTCACTAATGATTCAAAATGGACGCTTAGCCAACGCATTTCGTCATGAAAAATGCACCTTCGATCGACGCAGATGAAGTTTTTAACGAACGCCAGCACACTTTTACTATATTCTCTCTCCTTCCATATCATATAACTGTAAGTTATTTAGAGTTTTTTTTTTTGTTTTTGTTTTTTTATTTTATGGAAAATTCATCCCATGAATCATGCTATATCTGGTTCAATCTCTGGGTTGAATTATATATACTACTGTATTTTTTTTTTTTTTTTTTTTTTTTTTTTTTTAGCTTTTCTTTCTTTACTGAAACGATTGTTACATTTACTTGTAAGTTGATTCATCATCGTGTTTGGTTTTAGTCACTGCAAAAAAATTATTGCTTATCGTAAAATTATTTTCATAGATTGGCTTATGCCCACGAATGTTAGGAGAAGGTATGTTGTTACTTTAACCAACACTAGTATTTGACAGGTACTAGTAATGGTATATATATTATTCACCCTGGAGGAATCAAGGACAAAGTCGACTTTGAAGAAGCAGAATTTTAGCAAGAGAACTGACGAGAGGCCTTAGAAAAATGCGAGAGAATGTTATATCAACTTGCATAAATAAAAAAAACTGCTAAAGACAACAAAATATCCGTCCAAGAGAATATGAGATGTTAATACTGAGACCTAAAATTATCATCACATTGCATTCTGGAGGAAGCCTCGAAACCGCCCATCTATGAAGTTTCTAAAATCTCATATCAAAAGCTGGAGCAGTTTAATTCTTAAGACCAAAACAATCTTTAAGTTGCATACCAAGGAACTTAAAAAGGTTAAAGATTCATTATTTTATTATATTTGTCTCAGCACGGATATGCCTGCACACGTTCTAACTCACTTGCAGTTTATCCTTATTAATAAAATGGTTCGTCGGCTCTAATCTAAACCTTAAGATCCGAGATTTGTCAGCCAACTGTTGTTGTTGGCATTCCGTTGCTTACGACGTCGAGGGTTCCAGTTTATCCGATCAACGGAACAGCCTGCTCGTGAAATTAACGTGCAAGTGGCTGAGCACTCCACAGACACTCACAATGCCCGGTTTGGGAATTGAAACCGCGATCCTATGATCGCGAGTCCGCTGCCCTAACCACTGAGCCATTGCGCCTCCTCTTCGTTGTTATATATCACTTAATACACGCACACAAACACATACACATATACACTCATAAGTATACGTGTATACTGTGAATATACATATGTAATATTATATTACTGTGAATACAACAGTTAATATATCACTTATTATAAACCTCGTATTTCTGCTTTACCACAGCATGACAAACACCCGTTCCTTACAATTAAATCTACTTGCAATCACGGGTGTCCGCAAGCATCGACTGTGAGATAGCAACGTATCACAATAAGATGATATCAATTCATGATATCAACCGGTCTCGCATGAAAACAGCAATAGAAGTATAGAATAAAGAACTAATAATAAATGACAAAAGAATCTAAATTATATAATTAAATATATTAGCTTAAGGCAATTTCAGATGAGAAGATGACAATGCGAAGTAATGAGTAGCGTTTTATTAACGTCATTTCCACGGAACTAGAATATGCATATTAGAGAAAGACTAGATAGATAGATAGATAGATAGATAGATAGATATACACATATATATATTATATACACACCTACACCCAAAAATATGTGCATGTATGCATGTGAGTATAGGGGTGGGGTGTATAAAGGCTTTTCAAAATGAATACCTTCGTTCTGACTCTGAGAATGTGGAGTGAATAGAGCAATGCTCATTACTTGGTATTGTTCTGTCCTCTCCACTGAAACAGCTGTAAGGTAATATATTTAATTATGTGATTCATGTTCTTTTGTCATTTTCAATTATTTATATATGTGTGTGTGTATGTGTGCGCGCGTGTGTTATATTATATTATATTTAGATTATGTATATGAAATGTGTGAATGTATATATATATATGTGTGTGTGTGTGTGTGTGTGTGTGTGTGTGTGTATTCGTTATTATGCTGAAAGACAAAATTGTTTCCATTTAAAAACAAATTAAATTGCCATAACAACAACAATAATGATAATAATACTAGAATAAGAATAATAACATTAATAATAATAATAGTACAATTTATTATAAAAACATTATTATTAAAACAATATTATCACAATAACAATGATATTTGTGCCAATAAAAGAAACCATTATTACAATTATAATAATACAAGGGGAAAAAAACAAAATTATGCTATAGAATTTATCAATGATCATCGTATAAGCAACACATGAAGATACCGAATAATACTTAAATCCTTTAATGAAATTTACTTTGTATATCGTTTCATCTCGTCTATACATTAATCGGTAGTAGGATTACCATCCGACTAAAGAAAATTCATTCAGCGAAAAGTCTGTTCGCTCATACGAAAACGATGGAACAAACAGATAGTATCTTTTATCTTTTTTGTGTGTTAGTCAGGGGACTGCGGCCATACTGGTGCACCGCCTTCAAACGTTTAGTCGAAAGAATCGACTTTTGTAGTTGTGTTTTAAATCTGGTACTCATTCTATCGATTTCTTTGCCCGAACCGCTAAGTTACGGGGACGTAAAGAAACCAACGCCGTTTGTCATGACGCGCGCACACACACACATACATATGTGTGTGTGTGTGTGTGTGTGTGTGTGTGTGTGTGTGTGAGAGAGAGAGAGAGGGCGCATAGCTTAGTGGTTAGGGCATTGCTGTCATGATCGCTAGATCGTGATTTCTATTCCTAGACCCTTCATCTCACCTTGCTCTGCGATCACTTCGACACCTGACACATGCTACACCATGCACCTGTTCAAACAATGTTGATTTGATGAAGAGAGCCAGCTAATGTGTGGCATGAACATTTGATCATTATAAACAAATCATCTGTGCAGGTCATTCGGTAGAAGCTGGACGCTCATATGTCATATTCGACGAGAGAGTCCGTCATATACATATATATATATATATATATATATATATATATATATATAGGGATGATGTTATTAAAATACCATCACGAGTGGCAAGCGAATTATCATATATACATACAGTAGAGGTAAGACGTTATCATTGTTCACTGATATTTTTTCCTATCATGTCTGCAATAGATTTGTGACTATTCGGTGGTACAGAAGCATTTTTGACTTCTATTTTTTTAGCGATGTAGGTACTCATGCAGTGCCCTTGTGTATATATGTACATATCTAATATTGTTTGTATGTATATATATATATATATATATATATATATATATATATATATAACATGACGTGTATGTGTCTTTTCGACATGATATGGTTGTCCAGATATATTTTGATACTAAGAGAGACTAATAACAATATTTTGCTGTTAGTCCATTCTTTTTTCAGTGCCTTTTTGCAAACATGACAATAACAGAAACAAACTCGGTTGCCATCAATAGAAAAAGTATTAATATTATTGTGAGTTTAAACCTACATGGTCGCTTTCCACTGTGTACTTACTTGTGAATTGACAAGATGTTTACTCCTAATAAATCATAAAAGCCGCCATAACACTTTTTGAAAGCTGAAAACCAAACAACATTTCCTATCATATTTATCTTCCACAAATTCATTATTTCTTTATTTCACGTTCTCTTACTCTCTTTCTTTTTCTTAGCTATTTACTTTCATTCTTTTCATTCTTTCATTACCTTTCCCTCTTATATAAGAGGGAAAATATTGAAATTTCCATCTATCACTTTCTTACCTTTTCTTTTTTACTCTCAGTTGCTCTTCTCTCTTTTTTCTTTTCATCCCGCTTCTTCCTTGCTCTCTTCGATCTCTCTTTTTCTCTCTCTCTCCCTTTCTTTTTCCTTCATCTCTCTTTCCCTTTCTATCTGTTTTATGACGTGCCTTCCAAACAAACGCAAACATTATTACGTCATTTCAGAAGGGTGAAGCTACAACTTCTCCCAAGATGGCATTGTTTACTAAGAAATATATCACAGCGAGTCAAGTAAATATTTGATAGTCTCGGCAGACAAAGCAGCAAACTTGGTACCACGGAGAACGTCGAGGAAGATTCGCTAAAAAAGTCATCCCATTCTCGTGTGACTTATTTTTATATATATACAGAGAGAGAGAGAGAGAGAGAGAGAGAGAGAGAGATTGATAGATAGATAGATAGATAGATAGATAGATAAATGGAAGGATGAGCGGGTGGATGGATGGATGGATAGATAGACAGACATACATATAATTAAACAGAAAATATCTTAAATATCATTGTTTTCTTTATTATTATTTTTTCTGTTCATTTCAAGCATATGTGGCTCTTGTTCCTTCCTTATGGCCCGAGATGTATTGATGACGTTTCATGAACTGCATTTTTTTGAAAATAGGAGCTTAATGCAGAAGAAAATTGATCCCTAATTCCAGTGAGCGTGTGTTTGTGTGCAACCGGTGTTTGTTTGTTTACGTCCCCATAACTTAGCAGTTCTGGCCGACGTAATAAGTAGTTTAAAAAAACTATGGAATGTGGTATATCTGTTCGACTAAAAGCTTCAAGGTGATGCCACAGCATGGCTGCAGTCCAATGACTGATGCAAGTAAAAGATAAAAGACAAAAGATGTGTATACTCTGTGTGTGTGTGTGTGTGTGTGTGTGTGTCCGCACATACATGCGTTCTTACGTACGTACGTGTATCTATGCATATATATCTATAGGGACATATAATATTTAATTTTGTGTATATATCTGTATATGCACGCGCGTGTTTGTGTCGCTGCATCGATGTAATATTTTTTTAACCGTTTTGTTTCTGATGAAGAAAATTTATTGGGTTTTTTTCGTTTTTTTCATTTTCAGGTTATATTCTATAGCTAGCATCTTCTCTATATCAGAGACCAAGAAGAATTTCTAGTCACGCACAAAATAAAAGATATTTAGAAATCTTGACCCATTAAATATTACTCTACATTCATTTAGCCATTGATACGCTACAACTGAACAAAAATCTGCATGTCAATTGGATAGTAAATCTTTCAAGAGATAATCACGATATATTTAAATAAATCCCTGTTGATAGTGAAAGGAAATGCAAATCCAGATCAAATTTAGATATTTAGGACTTATACGTTCTACAGTTTGCAAAATGATAATCGAAACGGGTTTGAAAAGAAAATCCACATATTACTTACGAACGTGCGATTGCATAAATTGCATAAATTTAGTAATTCAGTAACATGCTTAATATCTGTGTCTTAAGTTTTGCACACAACTTATGTATGTGTGTGTGTATGTATGAATACATATAATATATACATACACATGTAATAACATTATATATATGCAAGTATATGATTATATGTGTGTGTGTGTGTGTGTGTGTGTGTGTGTGTGTGTGTGTGTGTATGATGTATATATATTTATAAAATATATTTACTTTTGGGAATTTCTAAATACATATAGATATATGCACACACATAAATATATATATATGAATATAGGCACGCACAATACATACGCATGCGCATACATATTTTGTATACTTGTGTCTGTTTGGCTGTGTTCAATAATGCCAAAGCTCTGTACTTCTGTCTATCGTGTACTTCCTTAGATCGATACGCTTGATCGATAATTTACATTCAATAAACTTCTGAATTCTAAACCATGCTAATTGTTTTATTAAGTCTAAACTCACCCTGTAATTTTCTCTGCTTGTAGGAAAAACCCCGGAAGACTTACTGGCTTTTAGGCTCCCTAAATTCTACGTAGTAAAAGGTTTTTACCTAGAAAGGTGCTATTCTGGATTTAATTAAATAAGATATTTTCGATTTTTTTTTAATCTTATAATCTAATACTTGCCTCTTGATGGATTGCTTTTGTTCTTTTTTAACATTTGTCCTGCTCATACTAACGTATTTATGTGCTTATGTTCGTGCATCGCTGTCTGAAGCGTGTTGTTGCCGTCGTGATCATGGTTGATGTTGTTGCCTGTGTTGCTAATGATATAAGGAATGGCAGTGTCGATGGTGGTAGCAGTGGGGTGCTGCTCCTGCTGCTATTTCCTGGTGAGTAAACCCGGTGTCTGGGCACAGATACACCGAATCCGGAATCTATCTTCAGACTGATGTTTTGTCCGTCCGTGTACCGTTCTTTTTGAAGTGGCATGATGTCCTACATTGTTGTCCCTTGGAACGTCTAGATTTTCCAACGTCAAAAGCTACTCGAAAATCTTGTTGAGGGAATGTTAGCAGCTAGATTAAACTTATTTCTAACACAGGCGCAAAGGCCTGTGATAATGGTTCTCAACCAGGGTCCATACGACCCCTGAGGTCCACATAAGATTTTGGGAGTGTCCATGCAAGAAAAATAGAAAATTGGAGATTCTCGGTATTTTAAGGGTTCATGAAAAAGATTCTGCTTAGATGTATTTATTGCAAGAAACAGTTAGGGGATATTAGGTCAAAATCCCCCGGCAGTCAATAGCCCCCAGTACATTGTTCTTTCTTAAATAAAAATATTTTAGGAAGGTGAAATTTTATTAAAAAAATTTCTTAATATTTATTAGTTGATATTTTTGTGAAAAATTTGTCCGGGTTGATTTTGTGATCGGGGGGCTTTGGCTTCGGGGGAATTTGTCCTTGGAGGGATTTTATCCTCGGCGGGATTTTGTTCTGATACCTTCTCAGAGAGCGCTATTGCAAACCTGCACAAGTGAGTGTGTAAAAGCAAGACAAGAATTTTGAAAGAAGCATCAATAAAACTACTTATTAAAAATCAAATGGCTATTTGGGGTCTACCAGAATAAAACAGTAATGAAAGGGGTCCATATGTAAAAAAAAAAAAAAAACTGTTGAGCACCATCGGCCAAAAATCTTCCTCTATTAACTTACATCGTTAGCATTTTTAAAGATTGTAATAAACGTTGGGTTGTATACTTCTCTGTTTACTATGTGTTTGAGGTTTGATTTTCTTACCCCCCACACTTACACAAAATTCTGTGTGAAGTTCGTTTCATCTCTCCTCTTTGCATGATTACTATACTGGCTAACCATAATAATGTTCAAAATAGGTGGTTGTTTTGGGTTTGTTCGTTTAGTTTTGTGTTTTTTGTTGGTTTGTTTGTTTGATTTTCCTGAGGGGTTTTTTTTTTGTTTTTTGTTTTTTGCCTTGATGCGATATACTAACAAGATCTCTTTCCCCTCTGCTCTTTACGGACACTTACCTTACTACTCTGTTTTGTTTCGATTCCTAATTGAAATCATTTTTTTTTAAACCTGTGATTCGACCGCATGCTCTCCTTTAGAAATTTTGCAGGCTAAGTGTGATGACTATATAAACATAATCTTTTTACTAAAATTTCGTGACATAGTCTTTAAGCCCGTCTCTGTTAATTTTCTCTCTCTCTCTCTCTCTCTCTCTCTCTCTCTCTCTCTCTCTCTCTCTTTCTTTCTTTCTTTCTCTCTCTCATTCTCTCGTGCTCTTCTCCTCTCTTATTCGCTCATGTTTTCAATCAATTTTTTTACGATTTACTTTGTGTTATATTTAGTATGTAGACTGTTAAATTATTTTAATAATGTAGCAATATTTATACGACAATGGAATCTAGCACCACCACCACCCCACTCAGCTCAAAACAATATCTAATTTATAGATCAGTGACTAGTTGTCACTTTGAAAACTATATATTTCGAACGGGAATTTGGCAGCGCTACCTCTAGCCGAACAATTATTCTGTGTCGATGAAGGGAGATAACCCGGAAATCGCGATACACAGATATTGTTTTGAGCTGAGTGGGGGTGCTAGATTCCCTTGTTCGAAAATATAAGGACACAGATCGTGTCGTATAGCCATCTGGAGACGATGTCTCCTGGGGCTAAATTACATCAATATTCGTCCTAAACCAGGACTGCCATGTTATGTTAGCAAAAATCTTTACTCCAAAGTACTGTTGCTAAATATCTCTCGTTGTGGGATTTAAAAATAGTAATTTTCTAATTATTATTATTATCGTTATTGTCGTTGTTGTTTTTTCTTGTTTTTTTGGGGGTTTTTTTGTTTGTTTTTTTATCATGAGCAGATATGTCTAATGAGTCTTTCGAAGAAATTGGAATATTACCCACCGTTTTAATTTATGTAAAATGTTTTGAAATTATGTTACCAACGACATGTTTTGGAATGTTTGTATGTCCACTCCATTTACTTTGAAGTAAAAAATAATATGTTTGTCTTTATACATTTTATATGTTTTATGTTTTGTAAATAATGTTTACTAGAAATCCAAAGTGGCATCTTATGGAGGAGTTCACAACAGTGCTGGTGGCACTAATGTAAACTGGTGCACTTAACTCACCGTACAAAAAGAAAATCTTTAATGAAGCGCACAGAAAATTCAGACATATATGCACTGTGGAGGACACAAGAAAGAACAGTATAGCCAAGCCAGAAATCTAGACTCATATCCATACACAATAAAGAACATACAAGAACAGTATAGAAAAATATAATTCAAACGATAACATTAGTAATGATCCTTTCTACTAAAGGCACAAGTCCTGAAATTTTGGGGAAGGGGACTAGTCGATTACATCGACCCCATTGTTTCACTGGTACGAAAGGAAGAAAGGCAAAGTTGACCTCGGCGGAATTTGATCCCAGAACCTAATCTTTTCTACTCTAGGCACAAGGCCCGAAATTTTGGAGGAGAGGGTCAGTCGATCGACCCCAGTACGCAACTGGTACTTAATTCATTGACCTCGAAAGGATGAAAGGTAAAGTCGGCCTCTTCAGAATTTGAACTCAGAACGTAACGTTAAGCATTTCGCCCGGCATGCTAACGATTCTTATTTCTTTATTACCCACAAGGCGCTAAACATAGAGGAGACAAACAAGGACAGACAAAGGGATTAAGTCGATTACATCGACACCAGTGCGTAACTGGTACTTTATTTATCGACCCCCGAAAGGATGAAAGGCAAAGTCGACCTCGGCAGAATTTGAACTCAGAACGTAACGGCAGACGAAACACCGCTAAGCATTTCGACCGGCGAGCTAACGATTCTGCCAGCTCGCTGCCTTAATAACGTTAGTAATGATAGAAGCTGCTTCGCAAGCCAAAGAAGACTCTTCATCTTAAGTTGACTCTCGGAAAAGAAAATGACATGGCAGAGCTTTGTCGCAAGGTGCAGTGCTTCTCTGCATTTCGAATGCGTTGAAGAACTGCCAAAAATATTAAGAGCTTTTATATGTTCACTAAAAAGTAGTTGAAAGAAGCTCTAGCCGATGTTTGGTGCTTTGTCGTTTCTATCGATCGGAGTAGGATCTAATGAAAACGTGTATCTGATCTTTGAGGCTGAAGATGAGATAAGGGAAATGGGAGAAATGGTGCGTCATAAACTCACTCATAAACTAGTGCCGAAATGCATGGGTCGATGCAACATAAGTATTAAGGCCAATGACTTCGGTTTAGACGATAAATCTTGGTGCCGAATGAACCGGTGGTGAGTGCTGAGGTAACACCAAATGATAGCAGATTTGGTTGGCTCTGCAATAAACATAGAAGCCCTGATGATCTTTGAAGACCACAAAGCTATTCATGAGCTGAGTTCAGTCGTGGGTGTTGAGAGAAAGAGGAAAAGATTACAAACGGGATACAGAAAACCCAACAAACCTATGACGAAAAGCGTTTGGGTCGTGACCATCCCGTCTCTGATATATGGTATACTATCGCCTTGGGTCGAGCAATATTTTATGAGTTGAACTTGGTATGCAGAAACTGTGTAAAAGCCCATTGTATACACATACGTGTCTGTGTGCGAGTGAAAGAGAGGGGGGAGATTATAAATTCCTTATGCAATTTTAAATTTGCATAAATTAATATTTTTGATATGGTAGAATTATTCTGTGAAAAGGTTCAGTGAGAGAATTTATTTCATTTTTAGATTGAAATATTTTTGATTGTTAATTTTCAACATATCCACCGCCATTATGCACACAAAGCTTGAAGCGATTCTGAAGTTGCAGAAATACGTTTTGAGGCTGAATTTTTAAAATCACATTCGTTATCCTATCCCGCAAGCCATCTCAACAAGTTTGGTCAAATAAATAGCTATATTTAAATGTTTCCGTTAAAAGTTGAAGTAAATATAATTTTTTTTTTCTATTTTCAAAAGCAATAGTTACCATATTTGATAGCATAAAAGACACATGCATATTAAACACACCCTTAATTTCAACAACGCATATTCTGGGAAAAAAATTATCAGTGCATTAAATTTTACGACTTCGGAATCTCTTACAACTCTTCTGGGCGGTTTCCTTGTTTAAATTGGTGAATGCTGCCGTAATCCTTGCCTTTAGTTCATCTTTAGTGTTACAAGAAGTTTTATTGGTCTCTCGCTCAACTGCGCCCCACACATAATAATCAAGGGGTTTCAGTCTGGGGAGTTAGGTGGCCAAATGTTAGGGGTGATGTGGTTGCAGAAATTGTCTAACCGCCATGACTGGGTTCTCCTGTTTGCGTGACATAGGCTCTTCCAGCAACCACCCTGCTGACCCAGGCACTTGATGTAGGCCTCCGTGCTGAGTCTGAGGTCGTGTGGGAAGATGAATGGAGGCATAACGTCGCCATCACTAGTGATCACTCCAAACACCATGATGCTTGACTGGACGTTTGATTTTTATCACTCTCGGTACATGTTTTGGGGGACACGGCAAGCCAACGGTTGTTCTGTGTGTTCACCATTTTGTGAAAAACCAAAGCATGTTCAGTTGGAGGGGATGCTTGAGTTTATTCAACAGCTTCGTAGTGCGGCCTTCCCTCT
>NC_142938.1:9301847-9364347 GCF_046866305.1 Octopus bimaculoides
CAGATGTCAGCTTAATACTAATAATGGTTTTGTTTGAGATAAAAACCATACTCTTTCTCAATTGTATGAAGGGTGACCAGTAAATTCCACCTTGGTAAATTCCACCACGGAAAATTTTACCAGGTAAATTCCACCATGGTAAATTATTATTATTATTATTATTATTATTATTATTATTATTATTATTATTATTATTATTATTATTATTATTATTATTATTATTATTATTATTATTATTATTATTATTATTATTATTATTATTATTATTATTATTATTATTATTATTATTATTATTATTATATGGGCTACGATATTACGGAAATGGCCCAGTGGTTACGGCAGCAGACTCGCGGTCGTAAGATCGCGGTTTCGATTCCCAGACCGGGCGTTGTGAGTGTTTATTGAGCGAAAACACCTAAAGCTCCACGAGGCTCCGGCAGGGGATGGTGGCGAACCCTGCTGTACTCTTTCACCACAACTTTTTCTCACTCTTACTTCCTGTTTCTGTTGTGCCTGTAATTCAAAGGGTCAGCCTTGTCACACTGTGTCACGCTGAATATCCCCGAGAACTAGGTTAAGGGTACACGTGTCTGTGGAGTGCTCAGCGACTTGCACGTTAATTTCACGAGCAGGCTGTTCCGTTGATCGGATCAACTGGAACCCTCGACGTCGTAAGCGACGGAGTGCCAAAAACAAATACTTGTGCTTGTCTATTTTCAAATACATGTCACTAACCGTTCTGAGTTATTTCTCTTACTTCATTTTTTTGCTTAAATTATGTCTATTTACTCGTTTTTAGAAGTAATAATATCAGAATATGTTGTTATGTGTGTGTGATCTGATCACTTACATTGTATATCGACACAGTGAGGTGATAGACCGCAGGTGTGTGAGGAAACACGTGTGAAATTAAGCGTGAAATGGAATAAATGGGTTATTGGAAATAGTGTTTCTATATCGTGAATATGGCGAATACATTAGGACGTCAATAACCTTGCGCGCGTGTGTGTGTGTGCGCGCGTGTGTGTGTGCGCGCGTGTGTGTGTGCGCGCGTGTGTGTGTGCGCGCGCGTGCGTACATGTGTCTGTGTAAATAGAAGAGGTAGGAAGACAAAATTATAACACAATGTGTCTGTGTATCTGTGTATATATATATACATATACACATATACATACTAGCGGAGATACCCGGCGTTGCTCGCGAGTAAAATGTCATAGTTTGTATATATACATATACACACATATATATATATATATATATATATATATATATATATATATATATATATATATGTATATATATATATATATATATATGTAACTGTGTATTTACAATGCATTGTTGAGGTAATGTAATAAGAACGAAATATGTCCAGAATTGTCACCATAGATACCAAAAACCAGACTCATTCCCTAACCCTGCAAATCTCTATTTATTCTCTGGTCCATTGAAATATAGAGTTCTCTCCCTTGCCCCATTTGTTAGTAATTTTCATTGCCGTTAATGGATTTTCTTCTCATTACAGTTATAATGCACTCTTTCGAAAAATCACTATCTTCATTTATTTATTTTATTTTAACAAGTAACACTCGCCGAACGTGTGCTGTCAAGTGTGTCTGCATCACCTGATCAATTATATTGTATCTCGATGCAGTGAGATGATAAACCACAGGTGTATGATAAATACAACGATGAAGTTAACTGTAAAAGTGAATAAATGAATGCATTGAAATAGTGCTTGCGTAATAAATCGTGAATCCGACTAAAACATTAGAATGTTAATACCAATATATGTCCGTGTGTATGTGGATTCAGATATATAAATAGATAGAAGAGGAGATAGATGTATGAAATGATGGTGAGCTAGCTAGCTAGCATTTCATCCATGAATGAGACTATAACTTATCTATCTTTCTTTCTTTCTAACTGTCTGTCTCTCTATGGAGAGACAGACAGTTAGAAAGATAGAAAGACAGACAGACAGGCAGATAGATAGACAGATAGGCGGCGAGCTGGCAGAAATGTTAGCACGCCGGGCGAAATGCTTAGCGGTATTTCGTCTGCCGTTACGTTCTGAGTTCAAATTCCGCCGAAGTCGACTTTGTCTTTCATCCTTTCGGGGTCGATAAATTAAGTACCAGTTACACACTGGGGTCGATGTAATCGACTTAATCCCTTTGTCTGTCCTTACTTGTCCCCTCTATGTTTAGCCCTTTGTGGGCAATAAAGAAATAAGATTTTGTATGTCTGGAATTCAACTTCATGCATGCTATTGAAATTGTCATTCTGCAAGATTTTGATTGTAAGCTGGAGTAAGAGTTTTCGGAAGTAGTACGACACTGTTTACTTTGTTGTCTTCCGTGACTTTTATTTTCAAATTCAATTTGATAAGTGCCAACGCACGAAACTCTCGGCCCTTAATTCACTCTGTTCTTGCTTGCATCACCGAATCTGTATTTTCAAATTCATATATTTGAATTCTATGATATAAAATGTATTGATAATCAAATTTTATTTATTTATTTAACCAAACTTTTTTATCATTTTCCACAGGGTAAAGGTCGCATGGAAAGCTACTGGCTGAATGCAAAAACGAAGAAAATCAGGCTACCGAATCGAAGAATCAAAATAAAAAAAGCAACCAGTGTGAAATATAAGGCAGAACACATTATTCTTGAACAAAGCGAAGAACTGGACGACCGTCTAACACCGGATGTTACTAATAAGCTACTAAACGACTTGGAAAACCCAGACACTGTGCATTCTGAAAGATCTGAAGTGTATTCTCCTGTTAGTTATGAAACAACTGATAGTTCCACTGGGAGCTCTCCGGGGCGGCGTCCTAAAAAGAAATCCGCCACTCCAACGTATTGCCCCGTTCACTGCAGCCGCTGCTTAGAGAACAACTCGAACACAGACATTTGCAAACAGAGCGGGTCGACGGAATTGTTAACTAAGGCGGATGATAACATGTTTAAATCAGATTTTGCTGCAGCAAATGGAATGCCGAAAAAATTTGCGTCAAGAACAGGCAAAAGAAACAGCAGTTTATGTTCTCTGATTTAATTCCTAAAGTCTATTTAGACGACTCTAGCGGCCATATCTAAAAACTAAACAAAAAAAATCAAGTCTAAACAAAAAGAAAGAGTATAACACTGTTTTATTATATTTATTGTTTTGGTTTTGGTTTTTGGTAACATTTTTTTTTCTTTTTGAAGACTGATATTGTTAATTACGTTAATAATATTTCAATTATGTGTCATGACCGATTCTTTATTAGTGTTGTTGCTGTTCTTGTTCTGTTTTCTTGGGGTTGTTTTCTCCTTTGTTTTTTCTTTTTTGGTAGAATCATTAGCACACCGGATAAAATTCCTTGCGGTATTTTTTCCGGCTTTTTTACATTCTGAGTTCAAATCTCACCGAGATCATCTTTACCGTTCATATCTCCGGAGTCGATAAAATAAAGTACCAGTCAAGTACTAAGAGTCGATGTAATCGACTAACCTGTCCTTTAAAACTGCTGACCTTGTGTCTATGTGGGGAAACTGTTAGTATTATTATTAGTATTAGTATTATTATTATTATTATTATTATTATTATTATTATTATTATTATTATTATTATTATTAAGGCGGCGAACTGGCAGAATCGTTAACACGCTGGACGAAATGCTTAGCGGTATTTCGTTCGTCTTCACGTTCTGAGTTCAAATTCCGCCGAGGTTGACTTTGCCTTCCATCCTTTCGGGGTTGAAAAATTAAGTACCAGTTGAGTACTGGGGTCGATCTAATCGACTGTCCCCTCCCACAAAATCCAGGCCGTGTGCCTATAGTAGAAAGGATTATTATTATTATTATTTACGTTAGGGTTGCTTTGTTTTATATGAGCTGTTCCAAGTTTCACCCAGAGACCGAAAGTAGCAGCAAGCTGGACGTTTGACCATCGGTGTTATTAATGATTAGTAATGATATAGTGTATGTGAAGGAGACCAGAATCTGAGAACTCTGATTTTGTTAAATTTGCAATATTTCTGTTTTGATAGAGTTTTAACAGAATCAGATGTTTTCATGTTGACGATATTTTTTAAGGACGTTGGGCAGTACCCATGAGAACAATTTTTTTTGTAGTTCTGATACCGTTTGGTTTCCTGGTATTTGGCCATAGTGTTTAAGAGTGCCTTTTGATATTGTCCCTAAAGCTCCAATGATTACAAAGTACACTTGTTGTTCTTAGATGCCACATTTATAGACCTCTATTTCAAGGTTATTATATGATTAATTTTTTTCAGACAATTTTACAAAGCGTTGCAGTCTGCTGAGATTGACATGTTTTGTCAACGTGATTTTTTATCACAATATCTGGTCAGTTGGCCAATGTAGCACGATCAGTTTGGAGACTAAATTCCCAAACAACGGTGACATCTTCATTTCTTTACTATTTTGACAGGTTTAAGTTCCCACTAGTTCTCAGACAGGAGTCCAGACTTATGGTAAGAGTCAGAACATATACTGACCAAGTCCATCATGGCGAATAATATATTCCCTTGAGGCTAGGATGGAGCGACTAGAAATGAAATGGTCAATTATTTCCCTGGCTGCACCACAAAAACAACAGGCAACGTCGGCACCATTTTTAATAAAGCACACTTAGTAGTTTTTTTGGTGGGAAGATATTGATCCAGAGCTTCTATAATAAAGCCTCGTTTCTAATTTAAATCCAGATGCAGTCAACTCTTGGTGGACCATATTCGTATCTACATCTGGATCTCTTGACCTTATAGGGTTTTATCATGCAATACGTTACTTTTTCCCTGCACTTCGCAGCACTAAGATTATTATTATTAAAGCGGCGAAATGGCAGAATGGTTAACACGCTGGACGAAATACTTAGCGGCGTTTCGCCCGACGCTACATTCTTAGTTCAAATTCCGCCGAGATCGACTTTGCCTTTCATCCGTTCGGGGTCGATAAATTAAGTACTAGTGAAACACTATGGTCGATGTAATCGACTTACCCCTCCCCCAAGATGGCTGCCCTTGTGGCAAAATTTGAAATTATTATTAAGGCGGCGAGCTGGTACAATCGTCAACACATCGGGAAAAATGCTTAGCGGCATTTCGTCTGCCGTTACGTTCTGAGTTCAAATGCTGCCGTGGTCGACTTTTCCTTTCATCCTTTCGGGGTCGATAAATCAAGTACCAGTGAAATTCTGGGGTCGATGTAATTGACTAGTTCCCTCCTCCAAAACTTCAGGTCTTGTGCCTATAATGGAAAGGATCATCATCATCATCATCATCATCATCATCATTATTATTATTATTATTATTATTGTTGTTGTTGTTGTTGTTGTTGTTGTTAAGGCGGTGAGCTTGCAGAATCGTTGCCGCGCCGGGTGAAACGCTTAGTGGTATTTCGTCTGCTGCTACGTTCTGAGTTCAAATTCCGCCGAGGTTGACTTTACTATATGCTTTTACTATAGGCCTTGTGCCTGTAGTAAAAAGGATCATTATGCGAAATTTAATAAAGTCCTGAGTTGGAAACAAGTCGGGGCCGACTTGCCTTCATCCTTCGAGGTCGAAGGTCGACAAGTTTATGTTAAGTTGTTTAGCACCAAATCAGTTGTTGCCTCGAAGATACAACCAAGCAGCATCTACACGGCCTATTGGCCTGCTAAAGATAGCAGTCAAGTCTTTTCAAGCTACGTACCCCCACTCTCTCTCTCCTTCTCTCTCCCTCTCTCTCTCTCTCTATCCTTCTCTCTCTCTCTATCCCTCTCTCTCTCTCTCTCTCTCTCTCTCTCTCTCTCTTTCTCCCTCTCTCTCCCTCTCTCTCTCTCTCTCTCTCCCTCTTGAAACAAAAGAACACAGGCGATGAAGTCCCAGAACCCCTTTAAATAGACAAGCTAGTCACAGCTGGAACGCCTTTTATTACTCGCTTCCTTGATGTATTGAGAACAAACAACAACAACATTTGAAGTTCTGTATCGCTGGAAAAAATCACTGTCATCATTATAAATATTAATAGTGACTGAGAGCGGAACCGGTGGAGCAAAGGACAAAACCAAACCCCTTCTGAGCGTTCAACTCCCGCTTGAATGCCACAGAATTAAAATATCGATGAAACACTAGTAAATTTAAATGGCTCTCTCCTCCACTTTCCATAATTAGTGTCTTTGTATCACTGTTAAAAACTAGCATTTAGTTACATCCCTTTAAGTTCTGGTAAAGGAGCGTGACCTAGTGTTTAGGATATTGCGTTCGCGATACCAAAATTGTGGTCTTGATTCCCGGTGCGTTGTGTTCTTGTACAAAGCATTTCCTTTCACGTTATTTCATTCCACTCAGCTGTAAATGAGTGACTCTGCGACAGACTAGCGGCCTGTCCAGGGACATTGTTGTGACCTTGGTCATTTATATTAAACGGAAACCGGGCAGCCGGCCCTGTGAGTCATTCTACGCGAGAATTTTGATTTCAAATCCTCTTTAAGTTAACTTTAACTTTATTTGTTTTTTTACTTATGGTTGATAAAAAAAAATTGCATATCAAGTTCTAGAGACGATAAATTCGACAACGCATCTCTCTCCCAGAAAGCTATGGCTTTGTGCCAATGCTAAAAGCCATTTATCAAATTATTCTCATTATTACTACAGAACTATTGGAGTTACCTGAAACAATGGAACGCTGGATGTCACAGTGTCCAGTTTGTTGACTAACTCTTTTTCTAGGTTCAAATCACTGCCCAGCACTCTCTTCCCTTCGTGCCCGGCATCATTATTATATAAGTATTTCTATTCATAATTTTATTGCTTTGTATTTCATGCTATTTTTTATATTTTTATTTTGCTTATTTATTTCTGTAGTTCTCGGTGATTATGATGACGACACGACGACGACAATGATGCTGATAGTGATGAGGATGAGGGGGAGGAAGAATAATGATGATAATGATGAGGATGAGGGGGAGGATTGCTTTTTTTTGTTGTGTGTTTTTTTTTTTACTTGTTGAGTCTGGAGAAAGTGACATTAGCCATGATCTTTGATCTTTGCAGACTGTCCAAGCCCGGTGAGCTTAATGCCGATAACGTTCCATTTAAACTGTTGAAGGTCGACAACCATGAAAGACGAGCAGGGAGGAGATTCCAGAGGGATAATGACCTGGGAATGAAGGATTGTGCATAATGATTAGTAGGGGGCTGATGGTGTTGAACGCACAAACCGTAACAAGAGAATGGGTCCGGAATACCAATGTGGCGAAGATACGAGACCAGCCAGCTCCGAAGAACAGAGACTATTATCGTAGCGATAGAAAAGACCGTGAGAGGAGACAGCACACCTGTGGGTCAAAAGCTGTAGTATGTCTGTTAGTGTTTGGGTACCAGTTAGTCGAGTGGCCCTTCGCCCTTTTCTGTAGACAATCTAGGACCTCTGTGTGCCTACTAAACAGCACCATCTCAGATGTAGGAGCAATAATCCGTTTTGAACCTGAGTTTAGATTTGCAGAGGATCAACGTTTCTTGGGGACGGACATATTTTCTGGCCCTTAAGAGAAGGGTCAGTCTTTAGGATGCGGTTGTAGCTATGCCAGTGCTTTCGTCATAAGATATCCTCGATGATAGTGAGGCCCAACATTTGGAGCAACCGTGGATGCTCTAGTTCAATGTTGTTCTTGATTTATGGTGGTTTGGTATTTTCTTTATATGAGAAGTGCTCGAGATTTTCTTAATGTTAAAAGAAACGAAGTTGGCAAGGTCTCACTGATGAATTCTTACAGGGTCTCTGATTATGAAATCAGTGCAGGTTTGACGTGTGATACCCTGGCTGAGTTTGACTGATGTAAGGTTGTCAAAATTTAGGGGGAATGAAGAGTTATGTCATCTGCATAAAAGTGGGTATTTGTTGGATGTGACAAGAAGCAGGTCATTGGTGATAAATAGAAGGAGGGGAATGGGGGGACAGAACAGAACCCTATGAAACGCCGCAGTTGACTGAGAGCGGAGCAGACTGAACATCGTCAACCCACGCCGCGATGGTACGATTAGATTGGAAGCTAGTGATTCAAGAAACGAAAGATAGGTAGAACCCATAGGCAGACTGTTTTGATACAAGGTTTGCTAGACAAACACGAACGAAAGCTTTGCTGATGTCTACAGCAACAATATTGCTTTCAACGGGACTCTCTGAAGTGACAACCAGTGAGTCTGACTTTTTGGAAACCGAACTGGGGAGCGTTTACTGATCAAAAAGAGAAATTCAAAACGTTAGAGAATGTCATTCTTGAAGGCTGTTTCTATTATCTTATAAATGTTGGTTCTGAGAGCAATATGGTGGTAATGGGCTGGGTAAGGGATGTGAATCTCTTTAGTGAGTGACAGATGGAAAAAGGTTTAGTGAGTATGGGAGTGGGTTCGGGGACGCGCAACACTTGAGTGTCGCAGAAGGAACGTTGTCAGCGTTGGTAATCTTGTCTTGTGTGTGTGTGTGTGTGTGTGTGTGTATACGGAGTAGAGTTGGATAGCAACGGTGAAGGCTTTCTCTGTGGGGGTTAATACTTCGAGAGCCATCACTGTTTTGAAGAGGAAGTACAAAAAAGGGCTCTGCAAAGTTGGAAGATTGTGGTGATGGTGATGGTGATGTTGTAGTTGTCGTTGTTGATGATGACGATGACGATGATGATGATATTTTAAAAACATTCTGTTTATAATACCTTGTTGTTGTTGTTGTTGTTAGTGCCTAAATCAAATCTAATCGATCACTCAGATTTTCGACTTTCATCAGACATTTCAGTCGTGACCATTCTGTCACTTTATAGGGGTTTATGGTAACAGGATGGTCACAGCTGGGCAAAAATTATCTAACGTACTCTTCTTTTTTTTAAAGACGGTAAGATGTGATCTGAAGGAATTTGGTAACTATTTCTAGCAAGCAAGTGGATTGATCACGGAAAGAGTACGCCAAGCTCATATTGGCTTCAATCCTTCGAGATGCATCAGAAGTTAGAAGCTCAAAGTCATTTCTTGATTTCATATCGTGCACTCGTTTTGTCAGCAAGACAAACGGTGAACATCTATTCATTAACTCTGTTATTAACCATTCACTGGGATATCAGGACAAAATCCCCACCCCAACCCGCCATGGGCAAAATCTCCCCGGACAAATTTTAAACAAAAATATCAATAAATATATATATATATATATATATATATATATATTTTTTTTTTTTTTGATAAAATTTCACTTTCCTAAAATATTTTTATTGTAAAGAAAGAACAATATCCCGTGGTGGGGGGGGGGAGTATTTTGACTGCCGGGGGATTTTGTCCCAGTACCTTCA
The DNA here is from genome assembly GCF_046866305.1 of Octopus bimaculoides. NCBI lineage: Eukaryota > Metazoa > Mollusca > Cephalopoda > Octopoda > Octopodidae > Octopus > Octopus bimaculoides. The sequence goes on from NC_142938.1 coordinate 9,311,178, forward strand.
CTGGGTATTTAAGCAACAACAGAGCTTTAACGTTGTCAGTCGACTTGCTAAAAGTAACAGCCAAATTTCTCTGAAAACAAATACACCGGCATACCTCAACTTACGCTGGTAATTGGTTCCAAGACAAGCGACTTAACTGGAAAAACAACTGACGTAACACGAAAATCGTTTTTAAAAAGTTATCGGCTTATATCTGTTTTAATAAATAGTTTGTACATATTTTCGCATGTATTTCATCTGATTTTCCACTTCAGCGTTGGTTTTTAGATGTTTGTTTGTTTGTTTTGTTTTTTCTAATCTCCATGCTTCTTTAAATATGATCGGTTAAATCAAATGATGTTGGGGTTCTTGTATTTATCATAAAACAAAGAAACAACATTAATTCAAAAACGAAGTAACTCGAAACAACGTAAGTTGAGATCTTTGTTTTACAAGGAAAACAGGATATACATTTCAGAGGTGAATGTACGATGCCTGACAGAAAATATCAATGGATGGACACAGTAGGAACACTTGGAATAGAGGTCCGCTCTGACAAGGCTGAATGGTATAAGGTGCAAACCCTGACAAACCAACGGAAGAACTGCTACGTGGTCGTACAATATGCTAGAAATAACTGTCAAATCTCTCACGAATTAGATCTTAATGTATTAAATAAGAGGACACATTCAACATGTGGTATGCTTTGCCTGGATTAAAGATGGGATATTCTCTGCTCATTTGGTGATTATCCAGGCTTAATTTGGTGGTTATCCAGCACCCTACCAGAACGCTGTATCACCGCTGTGGTTTATATATGTATGTACGTGTGTGTCCGTGCGTGTGTGCGTGCGTGCGTGCGTGCGTGCGTGCGTGCGTGCGTGTGTGCGTGCGTGTGTGTATATTTACGTGTGTATTTGTATGTATTCTTTTACTTGTTTCAGTCACTTGACTGCGGCCATGCTGGAGCACCGCCTTTAGTAGAACAAATCGACTCCAGGACTTATTCTTTGTAAGGCTAGTATTTATTCTATCGGTCTCTTGTGCCGAACTGCTAAGTTACGAGGACGTAAACACACCAACACCGAAATTTACACTCCTGATAATATTCATAATCCAGAGAAGCGATCCCGGAGTTACCCATCAGAAGAATTACAGCGGCGTTGCACATGCTAAGCGATCCCTGATGCTTATTACCACTCGATGCGGTTATATATATATATATATATATATATATATATATATATATATATATATATATATATATATATTATGCATACATATATAAATGTATATATATATAAATATATTAATTTCGTTTTTACGTCGAATGAAAATAAAAATAATCTAATATTGAGCTGAAGAATTACTCAATCCTTTTTGTAGAGTACAAATTTATTTCATTTTTTATAAGTTAAGGGATGATGGTGACTTTAAAGTTTCGACCTGCTACTCTTCGTCGGTCCGTTCGAAACTTCGAAGTCATTCTCACTCCTCTTCCTGTGAAAATTTGATATATATACTATACAAAACGAATTTTGCTCATTAAATATTCTAATGAGACTGAATCTATTATTAGTGTAATTAAGAGGTCGTTAACACACTCGACCAGCAGCTGCAATGTTGTGAGAAATAATTACTTATTCCCGATATCAGTTATAATAATGATATAAGAATTGTTATATATGGTCGCTTAGACAATAACTGCTCTAGTAACATCATAATTAGGTGCCATCGATCATTCTTATAAAGAATGGATAATCATTAGGAGTTTCTGCCGGAGGCTGTAATGATTGAGAAGTCAAGTAGTTAAACGTCTTTTATTGTAGTTGAGGTGAAGGAAAAATCAGTATGATGTACTAACTACCAATGGCTTAGCCGTTATGAGAGGCATTTGTCGGTCTTTAGCAATGCTCTCATGGTGTATGATATAACTGGAGCGTATGTTAATAATTGCAATAGTGACGGCACTATAATGATTCGTTGTTGATTTCATGTAATCAAAGAGGAATGATTTCATATTTATGCATACAGCTATAAATGGATGTTGTTTCTAACCATTATTCTTCACTAATAACTGGATTTATATAGAAGTTATTGTGCTTTTCCAATAATAGCTATGATAATTATAACGGTCATTTGAAGCCTTCAGTAATAACCATTAATTTCATGTTTCTATTATTACAAATAAATGATATTGTTTGTATTTTGTAGACTTCGCTAATTGCTGGGTTTATATACAAATTATTGTTATTCCTGCAGTAGTAATAATCATTATAGGAGCGTTTGAATAATAACTGTAACCTTATAAAGGAATAATTCCATGTTGTCACTGATAATGATGCCGTGTGTATTCGTTGGTGTTCGTTAATAATTTAACTTTCATTAGCATTATTGTGATTTTCCAGTAATATCTAAAAATTCTTTCATTTGTTAGCATTTAAGGTAAGATACACCTCCATCTCAAGGCGGCGAACCAGCAGAATCGTTAGAGCATCGGACAAAATACTTAGCGGTATTTCTTCCAGCTTTTTTGCGTTCTCAGTTTAAATCCTGTTGAGGTCAACTTTGCCTTTCATCCCTTTAATGGTTCGATAAAATAAAGTATCAGGCAAGTACCGGAGTCTATATAATCGACTTGTCGTCCACCCCTCTTCAAAACCGCTGGTTTTTAGCCCTGCAACAGACTGGCCTTCCGTTCAGTGGTGGAGGTGGTGTTGTAATCCTTGTCATTTATACGCCGTGGAAATGAGGTAAACAGTCTTGTGAGTCCTAGGGCCCAAGAATAATTTTTTAAAAGCCACTTTCCTGTGCATCGTCTTTATTCTCCAAAAATTTGGCTTGGCTGACATTTTTGCAACTATTACTGTTTATTGTTTCTTTCTTGTGGGGTGGGGAGTTAGATTTTAAACACCCAAAAAGGAGTTTTATCTGCGAATGGCGTGTAATCAACTGAGATGAGTTCTGAATTCTAATGCTTTGGAAATAATATCAGCTAATCGAAGATTAGGACCTACAATATTACATATATATAACTTTTACCCTATGTGTTTTCCAGGAAAAGCTGTAATAAGTTCATCAAAAGCTTTCATTAATAATTATAAGCTTGCAGACGAATAATTTCGTGTCTTCACTAATAGCTGCAATGATATCGTTTGAAATCTGTAGTCTCTATAGAACTAAATGTGTTTTCTTTTTTCCTTTGCAGTAATAGCTGTAAGGACCAAAAACGATAACTGTAATGATATAAAAAGCATTTAAAGTGTCGAGTAATTGCGGTAATTGCACAGGAACCGGTGCGAGTCTCTACAAACAATTGTAACGTTCTTGGAGTCGTTATAATTCTTCACTAATAGCCTATATGAATGTAGGCGACACAATGAGATTTCATTGGAAACTGCAATCAAAGAAACCCTTCAAATGATGAATGTAGTACAACAAAACTGTTTTAGTGATCGATTTGTAATGCTTTTAAATAGTAGAACAAATATTAGAAACATTTATTAGCAAAATGTCCATTATGTATCGTATCACAATTGACGGAAACGGTTATATTTCTGAAAAACAACGTCGAGCTTTTTTATGTTTATTTATATTTTATTTCATTCGTTTATTTCTATTTTTATTTTTGCTTCCACAAATGGGTAGCAAATATTCAATATATTAATTGCATTAAAAAGGCGGCGAGCTGGCAGAAACGTTAGCACGCCGGGTGAAATGCTTAGCGGTATTTTGTCTGCCGCTACGTTCTGTGTTCAAATTTCGCCGAGATCGACTTTGCCTTTCATCCTTTCATTGTCGATTAAATAAGTAGCAGTTACGCATTGGAGTCGATATAATCGACTTAATCCGTTTGTCTGTCCTTGTTTGTCCCCTCTGTGTGTAGCCCCTTGTGGACAGCAAAGAAATAAGAAACGTTAGCACGCCGGGCAAAATGCTTAGCGATATACACACGTGTGTGTGTGTGTGTGTGTGCATACGTTAATGCCTTTTAGTCCCAGAGCAACCCAGATCAAGGAGTTGGCCCATGATCAAATCGATTCCAACCGTGACCATGCCATCTCTTTTTTTCTCAAGTAATCAGCTAGATTATTTGATGTGTCCTTCCTTTTTTTAAGATAACAGAGTATAACTTAAGGTTGACTTGACTGCTGTTTCTAGCAAGTCTTACGATCGCATAGAGGATCTCTCTTCGGCTCAGCATGTGCGTATATGTGTGCGCGCGCGCGTATGTGTATGTGTGAGTGAGTGAATGAGTGAGTGAGTGTAGCATTAAAGTTGAAGAAACACTATTCTCTAACATTATAACTTCATATAAAGGTGGCAAGCTTGCAGAATCATTAGCACGCCGGAGAAAATGCTTAGCGGCATTTCGTCCGTACGTACGTTTTGAGTTCAAATTCCACTTTCTGCAACAAATTCACAAAAGCTGTATTTCACAAATAAATGTTAATGTAATTAACCCATTATTTGGAGGGGAGTTACATCCATTGCCTCATTTCGGCCACCCCATTATCACCCCACTTTTCTTCAACACCCTCCTGAGTCTTTCCACCTTGCGCAGGCGGGGTGGGGGAAGTACCGCCTACTTTGGGAACCACTGATCTAAACATTTTCCGTTTCGTTACCCTTTCAATTATGTCAACTTACAGCCTTGTTAAGCCTGCAACAATTGCGCCAATACTACATAAGTCTTGCTGTCGTGAAGGCAATATCGATTATTCTGTACAAGTGGGATGGAACAGCAGCTCTTAAACAGTGCTAGCTTTGAGTTTTCTCTCAAACACCAATTAGTTCATTCGTTCTATCCGAAACATCCCTTTCACGTTGAAAGAGATTGCAAGTCCTCGTAGATGAAATGTCACACGCACTGTTCGCAAGTTAACAAAAAACAATTTTTTACATTGACACAGGGCTTAAAAACGAGAGAGTATAATTGATTATATCGATAGCCACCATACACACACAGACACACACACATAACTGGTACTTTTGAAGTCTTCTTTGAACCGCAAGATGTCAGTTTACCGGGAAAGAATGTAGTTTATTATTAATAAGAATTGAAATCAACGCATGCAAGATTTCACAGCTCTAGCATCACACCTTCATAGTCAGCCTATGAACCTTTCAACCCACCCTCGTACTTTATCTCATGGAAGAGATAAAGGCGGGGTGTTCACTGCAGGAAAGTCTTTAAATCATAGATAAATCTCCTCGATAATCCGGGCTAAACAACAACAACAACAACAGTAATATCATCGTTGATATTTTAAATAAAGAAGTACTTTTTTTAAATATATCGATCTCATTTCCAATTGTAATTGTATATGGAAAGTTTATATAACTTATAACGAGCTTGATATCTTTCGTTTATCGTTCCATCCACAACGATATCAAATTCACTCCAAGTTATATGAACTTCAATGATATCAGCAAATAAAATCATTTATGTCGGTTAGTTGAGATGGTTGACATGTCTCACTCACAATGTCTTTGAATACTATCAGGATATTGTTATCCTTTGTTTTTACACTACAGGATCCGACCGTTTCTAAAGAATTTGAAAAAAAAATTAGAGATGTTAATAAAATATCACAGGCAACTCCAGATACTCTGTCAACAGCATTATAATGATTTCAAGTTTTGACACAAGGACAATAATTTCGGGGAAGAGTGACAGTCGATTACATCGACCCCAGTACATAACTGGTATGTATTTTATCGACCCAAAAGGGATGAAAGGAAAATTCGACCTTGCCGGAATTTGAACACGGAACGTAAAGACGGATGAAAAGCCGTTATGCATTTTGCCCGGCGTACGAACGATTCTGCTAGCTCACCGCCTGAGTATTCCTTGTGGTTAGAATATCTCGGCAAAAGAATTTAACAAGCTCAGAAAATATTAAGATTTGCTCATTGAAATCGAAAATGTGGCACCTCGATACCAGTGATTGTTAGGAGGACTTGGAATGATCAAAAAAAGGAAGTCAAAATTATTTGAGGGTGATCTTTGACTTACCATTCATGCAGGAAGTGCAAAAGATTGCTTTAACAGGTACCTCACACGTATTAAGAAGAGCACTGTCGCTGTGAGAACGATATAACCTATATGAAGTTTTGTCTTTTTTTACCTTTTTCTTTTTACTTTTTTTTTTTCTTTATACCGTTTTTTTTTTCCATTTCTCTTTTTCTTTTATTTCCTTTTTTTTCTTTGTTTTTTTTTTCCACATAACTTGACTTTGTAAATGAACAGTCTGGTGTGCTTATTCTAATAGCCTATCAATGTATACAGTGAGTTCCTTGCCCTAAGTGCCGGAAAGACACCAGACAAGAAATGGAAAACAAAACTGAAAGAAGAAAAACTAATAATAATAATGGTTACAAGTTTTGGCACAAAGTCAGCAAGTTCGGAGAGGGGTTAAGTCGATTATATCAATCCCAGTGCTCAACTGGTACTTATTTTATCAACTTCCAAAGGATGAAAGGTAAAGTCGACCTCGGCGGAATTTGAACTCAGAACGTAAAGACGAGTAAAATGTCGCTAAGCATTGTGCCCGGCGTGTTGGCAAGTCTGCTAGCTCGTTGCCTTAATAATAATAATAATAATAATAATAATAATAATAATAATAATAATAATAATAATAATAATAATATGCAACGAACAGAGCGTATATGGTCAATTCATACAACAAATCGAGTATGTTGGAAGTAAAGGAAGCTGAGTCCGTATCTGACAAACGGAAATCTAAAACGAGAAACCGAATCACTAATTATAGCCGCTCGGGAACAAGCCCTTACGACGAATCTGGTAAAGGCAACGATTGATAAAACTCAGTATGAGAACAAACGCAGAATCGGTGGGAAAGGGTACGAAAGTATTAAGAATCTCTTGGGTAAATACAGTAAACTAAAACGAAAAGAGTATAAGCACAGGAATGACTGTGTAGGTAAAAGAGTGCAGTGGAATGTTAGCCGAATGAGTGGATTGAACGTAGCAGAAAAGTAGTATGACCACAAATCAGAGGCTGTAACAGAATAAGATTTACAGGGTTTTATGAAATATCACCATAAAAACTGACCATAGAACTGAAGTGAGAAGACCATAAATGACTATAGAGGACAAAAGAAACAAACAGAGTAAGATCATAGATTTTACTATCTCATATGGTAATAGCAAAGAAATTTTTAAAATCGAAAAATATCTGGACTGAGCCAGAAAGATGAAATGATGTTTGGAAGTCTGAGATCATAATTATTCCTGTAGTAATTGGTGCACTTGGCACAACTCCCAAAATGGTATCTAAGAGACTAAAGAGTAATGGAATTGAGATTTGCGCTGTCAACTTGCAGAAAAGCGCAGTCCTGTATTCAGCAAGAATCCTACAAGAGATTCTTGAAATTTGAAGAGACTTGTCGCGAAACCTAAAGATAACATCCCCGCAAATATATTAGACGTGTAAATGGCTTCTAAAGAACGTACGAGTGTTTGAAGGAGAAGATTTTTATCATTATTATTATTATGTTTGCCAGAAGGATGGCAGATGACGATGGCATTACAAAGATGAATTTCAAAAACCAGACGGGAAATGATAAATGCAGAATCGATTGTGGACAAAAGTAGGCATGGAAAATAATAGGAATGAACTGAGATATTCCAAAGAGCGGACAGCCATCTACGGCCAGTGAAGTAATCCCACAAATCCGGGATTAACCTGATTACCAAAGTAGTCTCGTCCAGCTATTTTCTCCGAGCTAAAAAAAACTTGCTGAGATTCACACTATCTGTTGTCTCCACTCTGACACCTTCCATGTATGGTTTGCGTTCGTGTGCCTGCGCGTGTGTGTGTGTGTGTATTCATCGGGGAGCGATGGATACACTTTTCCCATGCGTTTTTGATCTATGTTGCTGCTGTACATAAAATCATTACTACAGTTGTTGTTGCTGTTGTTGTTGCTGCTGCTACTGTTATCGTCGTCACCGCCGCCGCCGCCGTCGTCGTCACTTTTGGTCATCGTAATGATTCTTACACTGTGGCAGCTGCTACTGTTGCTCTTTTATGTCACAATTGTTGGATACAAAGAGTTACACATTCTTCTCTTACACCACATGTCAGAAGACCCTAAGGTGAGTGGTGTTGCAACAATTGTAGCATTTAAGTCTCCTGCTCTCCACTATAGCGCGATTCTACATTCTACTCTAGAAACAAATGTGGTCAAGGATTTTCACAAAGTGTACAGGTATTGTCAGTACCTCAGGTGCCATTTCCGATCAGTTGGTCTTAAAAGTGGAACTGCTGTTTACTCCTTCATCACACTCCTCAATCGCTGTCACTGGCTGCTCCGGGTCCAACTCCGGCAGAGTTATCCTCGACGCTTAACGCCCCATCTATGTTCACAAGAGGATGAATTCTTCCAGTGCCTGGAGAGCAGAGTTGACGTCAGATGAGGGTTTAGCAGATATACAGACCAAAAGAAGAATCTTTCAAGGGGTCAGTCTCTCCCCTGTCTTGTTTACGATAACACTAATCCCTTTGCCGATTGAGCAAAGTTAAGAAAGGATACTCACAAGGAAAGAAGAGAAGAAAAGTGAATGATCTTTATATGCATGAGTGAAAGCTTTGTGGCAAAGAGAAAGATTAAAATGCTTATTTAATGCAACCGTAAGAATATTTAGTAGCAACATTCGGATGACATTCGGAGTCATGAAATGTTTTATGACGGAAAACCCGTAAAAAGTTCTGGAATAGATCTACCTAATGATGAGGATATAAATCCTTAAATGCAAAAGAAGCATTAATATCTGGAAATACGGCAAAGCAACAAAATCAAAAATGCAAAAGTTAAGGAAGCCTTTAGTAATGGCTGTTTTCGCAGAAAATGAGTTTTTAAATCTAAATTGAATGCGGGTAACATCATGCAAGCAAAAAACATGAGGGTGGTATTACTAGTAAAGTATGAAGCAGAAATTATTGACTAGAGGTAGTATGAAGCTGAAGGATGTCGACGAGAAAACGAGGAAGCAGTTGATAATGCACAGAAGTATGCATTCGCAATCAAATGGGAACGCTTTGCGCAGGACAAAAGCAGAAGGAAGACGGTTAATGAAGACGGTTAATGAGTGCCGAAGATGTAGAAGAGACAGAGAATACAAGAAGAGGTTATATTTCGGAAGAAAAGCAGAAACACTCCTTAAGGATGTAATAAGTGAAAGATTATTCACAGAATCTGTAGAACTCAAAGAAAAATTGTAGAAAATGGGAAATTCATCTTTGAAAGAAAGAAGCTTCATTCTGTGTTTTGCTTTTGTTTTGTTTTTGGTCTTTAAGGCAAAAGAGATAAGAAATTACATTGACAGTTGGCTTTGGTTAAAGACAGGAATATTGAGGAAAGAGACCGAAGGAATAATTCTGAGAAGACAAGAATAGGCTCTAAGGTTAAACAGGATCAGGAGAACGATGGATCAACAGGACTGTTCACCCAAATGTAGAATGTGTGATAATTCAAACAAGACTGTTGTTTACTTTGTATTTGAATGTAGTTTAATCGACTTGACATGATACCAGAGTAAAAAAAAAATGGAAAGGAAAACGAAAAATGTGAAGTATTTTACCGACTTGGAATATGAAAACCTCAAATGATGGAACAAAAAAGTTAATAAGGTCATGATTCCAGCCAATTACCATTGGGGTGTTTAGAACACGGACAAAGAATTTGAGAACAAACGTTGGCAGTTTGGTAAAAAGAGACCGATATAATAAGTACTAGACCCTTCAAGGCGGTGCCCCAACATGTCCGCCGTCCAACGATTGTAACAAGCAAAATATAAAAGATGGAAGATACCTGTGAAGATTTTATATTATCTTCGAATTCCTTGATTCCATATTCAAATTTCTAATCCCACCTCACGCTGTGAAGAGATAGGGACCTCCTTTTATATTAACGGCAACTCAAAGGACACCGAGTGTGTTTGAAGAATATGATTTCTTTAAACGGACAAGCTGCAGAATAGTCCACATTTATGTACAACAATGGTTTCAAATTTTGACTCATGACCAGCACTTTAAGTCGGTTACATTGATCCTAACGCTCAGCTGATACTTATTTTATTGACAGCGAAAAAATGAAAGGTAAAGTCGACCCGGCAATATTTGAACTTAGAACGTTAAATTGGAAGAAACGCCACAAAGCATTTATTCCGGCGTGGTAACGATTCTGCCAGCTCGCCACTTTCGGTTTCAAATTTTGGTACATGGTCAACAATTTAAGGGAAGCAGATAAGCTGATCACATCAACCCCAGTACTTCGCTGATACTTTATTTTTTGTCCCCGAAAAGATAAAAGGTCAAGTTGACCTCGGAGGGTTACGAATTCAGAACGTAAAGAGTCGGAAGAAATGCCGTTAAGACTTTTGCCAAGCGTGCAGCCTTTTTTTTGTATGATAATAAAACTCGTGCATGCATCTTCCCCACTGGTTCTTTTATAATTATCATTAATTAATCTATAGCAGTTTATTTTCATTACGGTGCAGATGCTAATGCATTTTTAAAAATTCGTCGGGAATCGAACAAGTATACCGACACAACTGGAAAAGAAAACTGATTTTGTGTTTTCCAGTAACAGGCTACCACACTTCTTCAACATCTTTGTTATTGCTTTCTGAGATATTTTCTTTATTATTCCTTAAATTTAAATTCATACTTGTAATCCTATCAAATATTATGAAAAAATGATTATCTCCCTTGTACTAACTGTCCACTAGGTAACTCCACGCATAGCATATCATTCTTGAGATGATAGGCATATTAAATGTCCTTTCATCTTTATTCCAAGTTGTGTAACACCTATCAGAACGGCTCAAGTGTTGCTGAGACATATTACAGATTCGTTGAACATGGTTTTAAATCACTGAACATCTGGAACATTCAATGCAAGTTGCCTCCATATGACCAATTCTTTAACGAACGCTGAGTCTTCATATGTTTTTTGAAACCCTCCCTAAGGTTGAGACAACAACGGAATCTCTTCGTAGTTAAACAATATGTTAGAAATAGCAGCCAAAGTTCTTGTAAATCATACCTACTGTCTTTAATAAGGAAAGAACAGATTGGATAATAGTTTTACATACATACATAAAGGTACTGAATACTTACGCACATACATGTATGCATATATACACACACACGCACACGCACACGCACACGCACACGCACGCACGCACACACACACACACACACAAATATATATATACACACACACACATATATATATATATATATATATATATATATATATATATTTATATATGCAAACAGAAATACGTAAATATGCATATACATACACGAATATATATTTGTGCGTGTGTGTGTATATATATATATATATGTATATATGCATGTAAATTTGTATATGTGTGTACATACACATGCGCACGCGCACAAACACACACACACATACACACACACATATATATACACACGAATACACGCATACAGATACATATGAGTCTATATACATATATATATATGGGTGTGTGTGTATGTGTATATATATATATATATATATATATATATATATATATATATATAAACACACACACATACGAATGCCCACGCACACGCATACATACGTACGCACATGCATGCTTACGTAATCGGTGTGTGCATGCATATACTCTTGCATTTTCTTATGATAAAATAGACACAGAGTTAGCTAACTACTAAACTAATCTACTAACTGGAGTTTAAGCCACTTGAGACGAGCAAACAATGCTAAATATCTGAGAATTTATTCCTTACACCTCTCGCTACATGGTTCCTGTTCAGGTGAAGGTAATTATATTTGAAGAGAATATCTGCAACAGACTTCAACGCCCTTTAACGGTGCCCGTCTCCTCTTCTCTGCCATCCCTCTCTAACAATCTCTGTGCCAATCTGAATAACAGCGCTGAATTGGATTCGTTGGCGACCCTGTTGTATACCTAGCTGAATTATGCAAGTCACAACGAATCTACACTTGCTAGAAAAAGATACCAAATCTACCTGAAATCATGTGATCTCCTTATACTTTTTTTAACAAGATGTGTTGGATAATATAGCGTTAGGTAGACTAGATCTACGATAAATGTTGGTATGATCAAGATTTAAATACTTTTAGTTTTCTTTACTTTGTTTCAGCTATCGTAGACGAGACCATGTTGTAGTCTTGCCTTCAAATTCTTTGTTCATGTGTTTTTTCTCGATCAAAGCTGCTTAGACTTAAACAACAATGAAAAAACAACAGAATATTACGTATCGAGAGGCCTTTTATGTGGTTGCATCACCTGCAAGAAGTGACGGCTGAATCTCCCTTGTATCATCGTCTTATGAAACGTGATAATACTCACGTCTGAGATAACAGATGGACGCGTCAGACTACTTCTGATGAGAGACTGGCCTGAGGTTAAACATGAACAAAAACAATAACATCAGAAGACCAGTAGCGTAGTTTGAGGTAGAGGGCAGAGGGCGCTGCGCTTTTGGATCCACTGTTTAAGCTTGTATGACGTTGGGGGAGGCAACCTCAGGGGCTGCCACTGCAGAAGACACCAGGAATCGTGAGGAAGTTTCTACATTGTTGCTTTACCTGCAAGAAATAACAGCCAACTTTGCTTCAAATCACACGCTGTTGTCCTTAAAAATAGAAATCAATACGCATAAGAAATTGCAGCCAAATATATCCCTGAAATCACGCAATACCGTCGTTTAAAAAATAAAGCAAAGCATATTAGAAATTGCAGCCAATTCTCCCTCAAATCTTGCACAATTGTCCTTTAATAAATAGGACAGGACATATTAGAAATTGCAGCCAAATCTCGCTCAAATTATACTCTATCGTAGGCTAAAAGGAAAACGTCAAGACATTTGATAACGTAATTCAACATGTTATCTTTATTTCCGTTCTCTCCTGTCGCACGTATTGTTTTATCATTGACTCATTAAATGGTTCTAGCAGCATAATCAATTTTATTATGAGTAATGGCTGCTAGCTCCGCACTCAACTGCCACTCTCCTCCTTTTCTGGAGAATGTTGCGCCGTGACTGGTCTCCTACGACACTTCGTGTGCCGTGTCGTAACCGATCCCAAGGAAGAAAAGAAGCAGAAGAATTTCCGTTTCTTATACTGATACTTTATTGATGGACTCCAGAAAGCTGAAAGGCAAAGTTGACTTAGACACGATTTGAACTCAGGTCACAAAGAGACGAAGACAAATACGGCAAGGAGTTTTGTCTGACTCTGTAACAACTATGCCAATTCGCCGCCTAAGGTTACAAACGTTATACTATGTCTGAACATACATACATACATACATACATACATACATACATACATACATACATACATACATACATACATATAATATGACTATATATATAAAGCCGTTTGTCAAAAAGTTACCGATAGGATAAGTACCAAACTTTTTTTAAATGTTCTGGGGTCGATTTGTTCGACTACAGCCTTCAAGGTGGTACCCCAGCCTGGCCGCAGTTTAATGACTGAAACAGGTAAATGATATATAAATACACACACATACTCACTCACTCACTCACTCAGACATATATATATATATATATATAAGATTCTGTAGTCATAGCAAGAAAAATGGTTTTGATTAAAAGTCTGAGCTGAAACAAGACTCATCTGAAACTAAACAACACGAAAAGCAACAACAACCAAAAAAAAAAACTGAACTGCAAAGGCGACAATAATAGCAAGTACAACTCAAACAACATCAAAATCAACTACTAACAGATAGATAGATAGATAGATAGATAGATAGATAGATAGATAGATAGATAGATAGATAGATAGATAGATAGATAGATTCTTTTATATCTTATAGACTAAACGCTATAATATTAAGTAAAATAAGCTGTTTCTTGTATTTTTCATATTGTCTTTTACAATATATTTTGGTTTTAAAATGTCTACCGTCTAATTAGTTATAATGACGTAGTTTTTGTTTTCTGTGTTGTTCTTGTAGTACTCGTTGTCCTTGTTTATTAAACTTGTTATTGCTGTTTTTATTGGGTAATTTTTTAATATGAAGTTGTTCGTTTTGTCTGCTCTATTGTTGATTTTTGTATGTTGTTGTTGATGTTTTTTAATAAATTTAGCAGCTTTTTTTAAAATGGTTATATTATGTACTTCGTTATATTGTAACTGTTGTAATTGTTGTTGTTCTTCTTAGTGCTGCTATTATTGAATAAGCCCCAGGTCAGCTTTGATTGAGTAGGCCTACAGTCGAAGGCAATCCAGCCTTGATCATCCCGACTTTTACTTTTATTCAGATACAGTGTTATCTAAGACAACATTATGCCATTACGCAATGGCTTCCGCTTAAAGAGTGTGATTTGGTGCAGATTTGGCGGCAATTTCAAGATAGGTCAAACACACCCACACATACACGCACAAACACACCCACACATACACTCACACACACACACGAACATACACACATACACAAAGCTGGTGACTACACATATACACACAGGCGGAGACACTCAAAAGAATACATCTAGCTCAAAGGAAAGTCCTTATTCTTTCTTCAACAAGACATTCATCACAACATACACACCTATCAACTCACAGCTGGTCACTTTCCAAACATATTGAAAGGACCTGACAGAAACGTTAGCACGCCAGGCCAAATGCTTAGCGATATTTCGTCTGGCTTTACGTTCTGAGTTCAAATTCTGCCGAGGTCGACTTTGTCTTTCATCCTTTCAGGGTCGGTAAAGTAATTACCTTCTGGGGGTTGATCTAAGCGACTGGCCCCCCTCCCCAAAAATTACGGGCCTTGTGCCTAGAGTAGAAAAGATTCAACACATTACACACACACTCACACACGCATTCATACACACACACACACAGTTGGACATAGACCCATTCAATAAATGCTTTTTAGCCACTCCCTTGGCAGGAACACACAAAGATTTCTTTTAGACAATAGACACCCCTTCTCGCACTCTCTAACACTTTGAAATCTATACCAAACTATATTTAAAGAAGACTTCAAAGAAAAATCTCTAGACATGTTCTGGACCCCACCAGACAGAAGATAAACTGTTTTTACTTCAAAATGTTAAAAAATTTTACTGATTTTTGATAAGATGAGATACATCAAAACTGGTTATATTTTCTTTATATAATTTTTAAAATCATTTTTATTAAATTCCCTCTTAAATTGAAATATTTTAGACTTACTTCTGTGCTATTTCCACCTCCATCATATATATATATATATATATATATATATATATATATATATATATATATATATATATATATATATACGTGTTTAGCTAGCTAGCTAGCCAACTATTAATCTATCTATCTCTCTCTCTCTCTCTCTCTCTCTCTATATATATATATATATATATATATATATATATATATATATATTTCTCAGCTTGTTTGAATGTTTGTATTCCGTCTTATATTAAAGTCGTCCTATTTCCGCCCGTCCGCGTCTCTAATTTACCGGTTTGTCCTCGTTCCTTTGTGTACGACTGTTATTACAATAGTCTGACATTTTAGTTTTATGTAATTAGTTATTATGAAATAAATGATATTTTAAAACCTCGACATTCTAAACTTTTGTTCTCTTTTGGATTTCCATACTTGTCTAATCTAAACGAATTCGAATTTTTTAAATATAAATTACAGTTCAATTCATATTAATTTATTTATTTTTAGGATTCTCTCTAAAGTCCTTACTGAATGGCACGAGGAATATTCTAGCGAAGTTGAACATTTTATCTGGCTACCACAGTCCCTATGTCTCAATATTATTGAATATTTATGGTGCATTTTAGAAAAACAAGTGAGGAATCGATATCCTCCACCATCATCACCACAAGAACTAGAGACTGTTTTAACTGAAGAACGGGCAAAAATTCCTTTGTAAACAACTCGAACTTTGTACGAGTCCATACCTCATAGATTTCAAGCTGTAATTACTGCTAAAGGCGGTCCTACCCCATATTAAAATAAATTTGTTTGAAATTTTAAAGTGCTTCCATTATTTTGTCCACCCCACTGTATATATATATATATATACGACTGGCTTCTTTCAGTTTCCGTCTACCAAATCCACTCACAAGGCTTTAGTCGGCCCGAGGCTATAGTAGAAGACATTTGCCCAAAGTGTCACTCGGTGGAACTGAACCCGGAACCATGTGGTTGGGAAGCAAGCTTCTAACCAATCAGTCACGCCTGCACCTACGTATATGTATATTTTTGATATTTAGCAGAAGTAACAGAGTAACTCAAGGTCCGAGAGTTTCGTGTCAACTGTGGGTGTGTTTGCTTGGGTATGTGTGCCTCTGTGTGTGTGTGTGTGTGTGTGTGTGTGTGTGTGTGTGTGTGTGTGTGTGTGTGTGTGTCCTTTCTCTTTCTCTTTCTCACTCTCTCACTCATTTCTGTCTTTCTATCTCTCCTTCATCCTTTTCTCTCTGTCTTTCCTCCTATACACATACATATCTCTGCATGTATACATACATGTCCATATTATTAAAGCTAATTTCTGTTTCTGCGTGTCTGTGTTTCTGTGCATGCATGTGCCTCTGTGTGTGTGTGTGTGTGTGTGTGTGTGTGTGTGTGTGTGTGTGTGTGTGTGTGTGTGTGTGTGTGTGTGTGTGTGTGTGTGTAACCTTGACCTTGAAATTAAATCTGACCTGCAATTCAACCCTTACATGTTGCACAACGAAGTCTGTGAGAGAGAGACAGGGGAGTAGCGTGAGGTCCTTGAATTCAAATGATAAAATTGTATTGTTGCATCAGCCGACACGTCATTTCCCTTTCCTTTTGTTTTCCTTCTGCTAAGCAAGGCAAGCATCGTTCTTTTTGTCTATTTTGGGCAGACGTTGTTGCTGTGGCTATTGTTGCTGCTGTAGCTGTTGCGATTGTTGTTATTGTTGCTGCTACTGCTGCTGCTGCTGCTACTACTGTTGTTGTTGTCATTATTATTTAGCCTCCAACTCGGCTCTCAACGAGCAGACGTATGCTCAAACGCACTCTTGCCGTAGCCATCTCGTCTTTTATTCGTCATAAAACACTGTAGACTGTGACTCAATGTAGATTTAGTGTTATTCTTCAAAGCCACTTGTGAATCAGTTGAGTTCCAAAACTTTGAGAAACTTATATAGCTTCATTAAGATTCCTTTAAACTGGTGTGATTATAATCCCTTCGTAGGGATTAAAGGTGTTTCTTTGAATGAAAATATGTGTATTTACAAACATGTGTAGGAGAAGTGATTAGCACTTGCTGGGTGCTTCACAATTTCCATACACAGTACATGGAAGGAAAAAGGGGAGGACAAGATCTCTCTGGATAAATAACAGTAATTTATTTTCTCTGAATAAACATTCTATCTCTGGTTAGCGGTAGCCGTGAACGCCTAGGTGAAGAAGCAGCAGGGTTGGTCGTTAGACACAAAGTAATAAGGCATTGTCACAGACTCGCAGTGTCGCTCGCCAATAGATATCCTGCGTGTTCGTATCACGTCGGGGTCACCATTTTGTAAACGACCGTGCGAAAGGAGAGGTGACGAGAATGGCTCTTTTAGTACATTGCATGGTCGATACAAATAAAATACGAAGAAGGATAAATATGTATAAGTGCTAGAAGGAAAAGAGAGACACAACAGGGGTGGAATGTTTAAGAGAAGATTTTATTGATAGGTTAACATGTGTGTCTGTGTGTGCGTCATACAAACATAATAATAGACAGGCCGTCATGTATACATAATGTGTATGTGTGTGCAAGCATGGATGCATGCGTGTGCGATAAGTACAGAGCATAGAAAGAGTCTATAATGACGTTAGAAGAAAGTCCAGACACAAGGATGATAAATACCAGTTCGTAGTCAAGGTACACAGTAGTTGAAGTGCTGTATCAAGAAGTTGAGGCTGCAATGCAGAGCCGGGGAGAGGCACATGTTGTATAAGAAGTTGTGGCTACGATGCAGAGCCGGTATCTTGGTACAGATGGTTGTCGCAGTTTTTGTTATATTTCTGCTGCTTTTAAATAAAGCATATTACTCTACCTCTGGTATTTGAGTACTCTTTTTTCCACCTTGTTGCAATTTCCATCGCTAATCGACAGACTATACTGACGATCCTGCAGATATTTACTTATGTAAATTTTAACAGGTGAAACCATGGTACGTAAGTTAATCGTTTTTTTTTATTTAGTATTTTTTCATTTGTCTTGCCATTTTACAGTCTGTTGTGTCGCTGAATTTTTACTGAGAACATATATTTTTTTCGTGGTTAGATGATTCGGCATCTATTTCTAGCATATAGGAGTCCTCTTTTGCTGGTCATTCCTCTTATTTTTTTGTATGTAATATAATTTTAATCTTCGGATTTTTTTAATATGCTAGACCACTGGTTCTAATTGATCAATTTCTACCCTCATAAATAAATTTTATATATATATTTATATATACATATATTCTTTTATTTGTTTCAGTCATTTGACTGCGGCCATGTTGGAGCACCATCTTTGGTCGAAGAAATCGACCCCAAAACTCATTCTTTGTAAGCCTAGTATTTATTCTACCGGATCGTTTTCCGAACCGCTAAGTTACGGGGACGTAAACACACCAGCATCGGTTGTGAAGCGATGGTGGGGGACGAATGCAGAGAAACAAAGATACACACACACACACACACACACATATATATATATATATATATATATATATATATATACATACACACACATATATATATATATATATGTGTGTGTGTGTGTGTTTGTGTGTGTGTGTGTGTATCTGTATATATGTATGTATATATATACATATATGTGTCCATATATATATATATATATATATATATATAGTCGAAGCATGACTTCTCTCTTTTACTATTTTTATATGTATGTATGTATGTATGTATGCCATTGCTAATTTTCTCACAGACAATGGTAGTTGATAAATACTTCAAAGAGAAACTAACCGAAGGCCAACAAAAATACTTTTTTTCTATTCTTAAGCAAACAGAAACTCTATTTCCTTTGTTGGTAGTTATCTCATTTCACGATGTTTTAAAAGACACAAAGCACATTTATATCTTAATATTTATTATCTACGACGCGTAATTAAACTAAATAACTATAAATGGGGTCTGTTGGTGAATCAAACGCAGTTTTGATGTCTTCCTTTATTCGTTATCCCTTTTAATATGGGTCACTTTTAAAGAGAAAGCGTGTGTAAGTGAATGATAAGACTGTGTCGCTTGCATTGACTGTGAACGTACAGAGTTACCGATAAGGTAAGTGCAGTAATTCTCAATCGGGATCCATACTGGCCCTTTGTGGGTCCATAGAAGATTTTGTTGTTAAAATCTATCCGCAATAAATTGGTTATAGTTCTACAGTACACAAAATATATTAGCAATTCTTTTATACAATTCCTAATAATATTAGATTATAAAAACGCAGTAAGATTATATATATATATATATGCTTTATTTAAAAGCAGCAGAAATATAACAAAAAACTGTTACTCAGAGTTTCACGTTCCCGTTCATCGGACAGTTTATATATACATACAGCAAATAGCTACGGAGGCCCAGTAGAGTAAAACAGGAATAAAAGGGATCCATAGGCAAAAAAATGATTGAGAACTACAGGTATGCAGTCGGCGTGCAGTGATGTAGCTAGGGCGTGTGCCGCCCACTACAGCCCTTGTGTTTTTCCGCCCCTTCTGCCAGGCCTTCACAGCCTCTACAGGTTTATACGACAGACCCAAAGTACTGCCCCTGTCCCGCAAAAACGTCGACCGGTGTGTCACTTCACCTGTCATCAGTGTCCCATGATTAGGTTGTTATTTGGGGATATTATTGTATAAAAAAGAAACAAAACTCCGTTGCTGTGTTGTTCTGGCTAAACTATTTTTCTGTCATAAGCTGAGCCATGCTGCTTACAATGATATGAAGCGATGATTTATAGGAGGTTGAGGTCATAGGATAGTAAGGACATGCCGTGTGCTTTCGACTGTTCCTCTCACCTACTATTGGATGGTGCTCTTTTGTGTAAGCAGTGACACGGTCGACTAGAATAGTGATGACGTTGACTGTTATTTATTTTATTGATGGTGAGCTACAAATCTGTAAGGGATGTGTATTGTTCATTGAATAAGGAAGAACCAAGAAGGCTGCGAAAATATCTTAAGAGAATTACATAAATGGAGATATCAGGGAAATCTCAAGGGTGCTACATAATTTATACAAAGGAAATTGATATATAGATAGCAAATTAAAGAGAAACGGGTTCCTTCAGTGATTGAAGTGATCAAAGGAAAGAGAAGCTAACCAAAGCTATCAAAATGAAAAATATATTCAAGGCAAACTAACTGTTGAACAGATATGTCTCTTTAATACAGAAATAGATATTTGGAGCTAAGCAAAATGATTCTCGAGAAGCAGTTTCTCTGCAAGCTTGCGAGATGAAAATATTCTGGTCAGTGACATGAGAAAAGTGTTTCGGTGATATGAGAGAAGTGTTTCTCCTGGAAATGTCTGCCAGGAGAAAACAACACGTAAAGTGAAGACGCAACGATATTGTTTTACAAAAATGCGATACAAACGAGGTACTACCGTACGTTATAGTGCACAAGATATTGGTTGAACTATTTTACTTACATGCATAAACATTTAGTTACACATCTAAATACGATCAGTTGAGCAGAAGAAAAAAAGCCTTAGTGTTTACACACACATACACGCGCAGACACACACACACACTTATACAAACATACATAAATATTTTCTTTATAAAGGTACACTCGAGATTCATTGTCCGCTTATTTCGCATAAACACTGGTTATAGCCCCATTAATTTTTAATTAGTTGCAGAGCACTTCTGTTGAATAAATGTCTCGGTTAGATTAATGGAAGGTATGCCTTGTGAGGTTCATACGCATCTAGTAAGCGCGCGCGTGTGCTTTGGTGTAGATATGTGTCTACATGCGTGTGTGTGTGTGTGTGTGTGTACATATACACAAATACTGACGCAGAAACGCATGAATACGTGCGTACGTGTCAGGGTGTACAAGAGCGGGAGGGAAAGACAGAGAGAAACAGACGGAAGAGTGAGAAGGGAACAGACATCAAATTAAAAGAGAGAGATAGAGACAAACAGAGAAAGAGGATTTTTTTCTGAATGAACATTTGAACAACAATAACACTCACCTTCTGATAGAAGCAAAATACCCCTTTTGTCTTGCAGAGTAGCTCTTATCTTTCTGACAAGAGCCCTGGTCCCGTTCTTTGCCCTAAACCAGTCGACCATTGATCACTCTGAAGTAGATTTTGACTAGGAGATTCCGTAATTAAATTGACACGGTCTCCTTTTGTTTGATTGCAGCGCCCCTTTCCCGCCAGTCTGTCTCCTGTTTGATGAAGCTGATCAACATTCTTGGCGATAAATAGACTTTGTGTAAGAGTATATAATCGGAAGGTGTATAGTTCTCAGTGTAGTGTGTGTGTGTGAAAGATAGAGATACTGTGTGCCTGTGTGGACGCGCTTGTGAAGAATTTAAATGATTAAATACAAAAGAGACATACATACGTACATACATACATACATACATATATACATACATACATACATACATACATACATACATACATACATACATACATACATACATACATACATACATGGTGCGTCAGGTATTGGAGAACAAGATATTTAAATTAGGAAAACAAAAATATTCATCAGAAAAAAACAACATAATTTCATAGAATTTTTTTACGCATAATCTTATATACACATGGCAAATGGCTTTCAATAAAACTGCCATCGGCCTCGATTACTGCCTCGATACGGCTTCTGAAACAACTAAATACACTGATCAGTTGACCTTTATTCTTATTGGTCATAATGTCCCTAACAGCTGACATCAACAAGTTCTTGGTATTGTGAGCTTGCTTGTTGGTTTCCCTCTCGACAATGTCTCAGATATAGTTGCCAAGAAGAGGGGTTAAATCAGAAGAGCTAAGAGGCCAAATATTAGGAGTAACATAATCATGAAAATTCTCGGCCTATATATATATATATGTAGTGGATCTTGCATGCATGAAGTGGATTAGGCGTAGGAGTGGCTGTGTGGTAAGTAACTTGCTTACGAACCACATGGTTCCGGGTTCAGTCCCACTGCGTGGCACCTTGGGCAAGTGTCTTCAACTATAGCCTCGAGCCGACCAAAGCCTTGTGAGTGGATTTGGTAGACGGAAACTGAAAGAAGCCCGTCGTATATATGTATATATATATATGTAAAAGCAGTAAAATGTGACAACCGATGCAGACTTTGTGGAGTTCACTCTGAAGATATCACCCATATCATAAGCAGTTGTCCGAAAATATTATCACGGTTTATCTACCGATGAGACATGATGTAGTAGTTCGGACACTTTGTATTGAAATCCGTCGGAGGGATAATCCCGCGGATAAAGAAATAAGAACCCACAACATGGTAAAAACCATAGCCACTCATAACTAAAAGGAATACAGGTTGAATGTTCCAGTGAAGATCTCAATAAAATGTAAACACAACAGACATGATATAATGATTTGGGAAAGAGAAAGAGAAACTGTGCACAGCTGTGGAAATTAGCGGCCCAGAGGATGTTAACATAAAGCTGAAGATCAGTGAAAAAAAGAATACTTATGCTGAACTATTGAGAAATATGTAGTTACTCTATCCAGACTATAAGTTCAGGCTTATACCTGTAATTATTGGGGCCCACGGATATGTAACACAGCCTAAATACCAATCTTGAGAAATTAGGCTTCTCAAAACCAGAAAACTAATTCGAGACAGATCCAGTTCATTACTAGAACTGTAAAAATCTGTAAAACACACACACACATACATACATGCATACATACATATACAGTATATATATATATATATATATATATATATATATATATACTAGCAGAAATACCCGGCGTTGCCCGGGTTAAAGAGAATAATGAAATCTAAAAACACCATCTAGACTACGCATCATCTTTATATATAGAGATGTATATACACACACGCACCCAAACACACGTATATATATGTATATCAATATAAATATATGAAAGTCAATGAAATTTCGTAAAAGGTGATCATGTACATACTTTTTTGCTGTTGTGATTATAACACCTCGTTGTAAACAATGTTCCTTGTTTTCCCTTGTGGAGTATATACAAATAGGTTTTTTTGCTGCCCACTCTTGAGCAGCCAACATACAGTTGTCCATGTGAGAAGCAGGGCTCTTCCAAGAGAAGACCAGCTACAGACAGTGTTTGACCCTGAGATTTGTTTATGGACATGGCAAAAGTCACACGAAAGGGGAATTCTAGTCTTCTGAATGTAAAAGGAATGTCTGCTCCTGATGGAGTAAGAGGAATTCTTGGAATAAAGACGTCATCCCCTTTTGCACATCCAGAAAGAATGGTAGCCTCGATAACATGTGACATCATTTTCTTTATCACGAGTCGTGTTCCATTGCAAAGTCTTGGTGGTTCCAGATTGCGGAGCAGCATAACAGGCGTTCCAACTTTAAGTGATAATATGTGGGGAGGTAGTCCTGGAGGCTCCAACGAATTGAGAAATTCAGGAGGATAGTTCACCACTTCATTTGTATCTGGAACTGTATCAACAGACTTGTAAGTTTGAAGATTGCCGGGAAGAGAATGCATCAGGTGTTGATTAATTTTTGTAACAGCTACGTTTTTTGGAGCTAATATTGCTCTTTCACATAGCCAATTGTGATTTTGGTAGTTTTGTTTAAAGTTGGGAAAGACTTTGTGTTTGAGGTCATCTACAGAATTAAAAACAAAACAAAATGGCCGGAGGTCTGCAACGAAATAATTTTACTCAACACTTTGCAAGTGAATCAGTGGAGGCAAAGATGCGTCTCATTTACTTGACAATTTATGCACCACATTGCAGAAATCACAATGTAAGTATATCTGAAAGGGTAGTCTTACACTGTTGTACCGTTGAATTACAAATAATGCTCATCTGTTATGTTGGGGTTAAAATTTCATCAACATCAAAAATATATGAATTTTCATGGGAGTTATGGCCGTTATGCAAAGAATATAATTTCCAAATTTCATAAAGATCCATTCAGTACTTTTGACGTAGTTTTGGATAAGAAAACAAATGACTAATGTCTGTGTTTGTGTGCATGTGTATGTGTGTGTGATGGGTGTATATATGTATAGATATCTGTATGCATGTATATATGTATATATGTACATATTACATGTACATATATATATATATATATATATATATATATATATATATACACACATATGTATACATATACATGTATGCATATAGATCTATATATATATATATCTATACATATACGTGTACATATACATCTATATGTATACATATACATCTCTCTCTCTCTCTCTCTTTCTCTTTCTCTCTCTCTCTTTCTCTCTCTCTCTCTCTCTTTCTCTCTCTCTCTTTCTCTGTTTCTCTCTCTCTCTCTTTCTCTCTCTCTCTTTCTCTCTTTCTCTCTCTCTGTGAAAGTATCTGTCATTACAGTATCGAAATGTGATTGTTTCAGTTAGTGGAATAGTTTCATTTTTAAAGTGAAAGTATTTGACTTCAGTGTTTTTGTTTCACTTTTGACACGTAATACTTAAATAGTGGAGGAGATATTATGTTGCCGTGGGCTCGAACTCTGCAAGAAGTTAAAAAAATTTTTTGACTAAAACACAACTGGAACCCTAAGTAAGGCATGTGTAAAATTTGAATGAAATTGGTTGCGTAGTTCTCGAGTTTTAGGGATTCACACAGACAGACAGACAGACAGACACACACACATTCTCATTTTTATATATATATATATATATATATATATATATATATATATATATATATATATATATATTAAATTCAAATTATGACAAACGTAAACAAACGAAGGTTGCTTTTAGAGGCGTTGAGATGTCTTAGAAAGTTAAAGAAGTGATTTTAAATTCTCAATCGCAGGATAATGATAATAATATAGCCTGAACAGGATAAACTACCCCTATTTTGCAGAAAAAAGTGTAGGTGGTTAGCTGTGGACTCGAACTCACATCTCCGTGATTACGCGTCACGATGCTCGACTGATTGAGCTAAACGTACATATATATGTGTACACATATATATATGTGTACACACACACACACACATATATATATTGGTACATGTGCCTCTAAATCGTTTTAGATGTGAATGGGCAGTTGTGCATATATTTCACTATAATTATCAGAAGCTGATATGCCTACGTGAGTGCATTCGTTTGGATGCATGTCGGAATAGAAAACACACCTCCTCCACATATACTTATCAACGTTTATGTGTGTTTGTGTATGGGTGTGTGTGTGTGTATGGGTGTGTGTGTGCATATGTCTGTGTCTGTGTGTTTGTCTGAGAGCGTATGTCTGTATGGATGTATGCCAGTATGTCTGAGCTGCTATTTATTTATGACTCGGCTCTCATGGTCAAGAGGCAAAGTCCTTCATCACCGTTATCGCCAAAGAAACGACT
Source organism: Octopus bimaculoides (assembly GCF_046866305.1). NCBI lineage: Eukaryota > Metazoa > Mollusca > Cephalopoda > Octopoda > Octopodidae > Octopus > Octopus bimaculoides. The sequence continues at coordinate 9,336,761 of NC_142938.1, forward strand.
TCCTTTGTTAAGTACACCGATTATCAATCCACTTCCTCCACCTTACTGAGCATTTCATATACTAATGACCTCGCTTCCTCCTCCTCCTCCTCCTGTTCTTTCTTTCCCCGTCTCTCCCTCTCTTCATTTCTCTCTCTCTCTCTCTCTCGTTTTCACGTCTCTCCTACATCTTTTAATATTCATACAACTGAAAGCGGTGAGCTGGCGAAGTCATTAGCACGCCGGGCAAAATGCTTAGCAGCAGTCCGTCCTTACGTTCTGAGTTCAAATTCCGCTGAGGTTGACTTGCCTTTCATCCTTCCGGGGTTGATAAAATAAGTACCAATTGAACACTGGGGTCGATGTAATCGACTTATCCCCTCCTTCAAAATTACTGGCCTTGTGCCAAAATTTAAGATCAATATTCATACAGTTTCTGCTAAATTTTCTTCCGATCAATTTTTGCCTCTTCTTATTCATCTGTTATAATTCACTTCTTATATAGGATATTTTATAGGAGTATTGAATCGACCCCAGTACTTGTCTGGTATATCGACCTTCTTTATCACGGATATTTGGTTAAAAAAAAAAAAAAAAGCACCGCGTTAAACGAATCAATGATAGAGGAATATCTCTTTTACTTGTTTCAGTCATTTGACTACGGCCATGCTGGAGCACCGCCTTTAGTCGAGCAGATCGACCCCAGGACTTATTCTTTGTAAGCCTAGTACTTATTCTATCGGTCTCTTTTTGCCGAACCGCTAAGTTACGGGGACGTAAACACACCAGCATCGGTTGTCAAGCGATGATTGTGGGACAAACACAGACACACAAACACCCATACATATATATATACGACGGGCTTCTTTCAGTTTCCGTCTACCAAATCCACTCACAAGGCTTTGGTCGGCCCGAGGCTATAGTAGAACACAGTTGCCCAAGATGCCACGCAGTGGGACTGAACCCAGAACCATGTGGTTGGTAAGCAAGCTACGGGAGCAAATTTTACAGCCCATATAAGGAAGCTATTGTAGCTTTGTATTTTTGCATAATGGGGTTTAAAAAATACCCCACAAATGGTTTCGATACAGTCTTAACAGAAAGATTTGGCAGAATTAAATGGAAGTTCTTCGGTAACTTTCTGTCATATAAATAAATGTCTAGGTTAATTTAATGACAATGTCCTAAATATTTATATGTTATATATGAAAATAAAGCTAGGACGTTTACTTAGTATGACTGCTACTGACATTGGATATATGCAACAAAAAACACTTTTCTTTTTCTTTTTTCACTGAGTCATTCCATTCTGCCTCCCATGCTACGATATGAAGTATTGAGTAATATGATCGTGGGTTCAAATACTACTGTTGTTATTATTATTTCTTCCCCGAGATTTCAGACCTTGTGCCTATAATAGAAAGGATTGTTATTATTATTTGTTAGTTTATTCTGAAAGTTATTTGCATATTTTACGGAGCTTAATTCTCGAGGGATTATTGCATGTTTATAACATAGTGGTATGAAGGCGAATGTAACCAGTTAGATCGGAGTATAAGATGGTGACTAGCCAGCACGTGCACTTAACAGATTATTATTCATTTATATTTAATCTCTTTCAGCGGGGTTTTATGCTCTGAGCTCAAATTACACCAGACTCAAAATTCATTGAGTTATATAAGCTCACCACATACATTTTTTTTTTTAAATTGTCAACTTTACAGAGTTGATACTGTTTGCTACGAAGGGTTTAAGCTACCTTGTGACACCTATTACAGCTAAGGGAGCTAGAACATTCGAGAGTTTTATGTCATGATCGTAATCATGTCTTTTTTGTTTTTTTTTTGGGGTTTGGTCTGAGGGAAGAGGCTATGCCCATAGCCTTCGCAAGGCCTCTGAGACTGGCGAAATCGATACCGTTAACGTTCCCTTTAGACTATTTGAAGTTGATAACTTCAGGGAAAAATGTGTCGGCGTTCAGAAAATGGACAGGTGTAATAGTTAATGCAAGGACTTATGGACACAGAATGGTAGCGAGATGGAACAGAACGACTGTTGAGCAGAGGCTGGAATGTTGAGTGACCTTAATGTCAACTAGTCGACTGACCTTTCTTTAGATACAGTTTTTGGATGACTGTGTGTGGGAATAGAACCATCCCGGACAGGGAGGCGGGGGCTGTATATCCCCCACACCCACCCCATTGTAAGTATCACCTGAGATTTAAAGAAGGTTTGTAATAGTCGAAGGTTGAATTATTTTCTGGCTCTGAAAAGAAAGGTCAGTTTTGCAGGTAGCACGTAAACACACCTTTTGAGCGTGAGCGTGAGCGTGGTCGTTGCCAGAACGGCCTGACTGGCCCTCGTACCGGTGGCACGTAAAAAGCACTCACTGCACTCTCTGAGTGATTGGCGTTAGGAAGGGCATCCAGCTGTACAAACTTTGCCAGACCAGATTGAGCCTGGTATAGCATCTGGCTCACCTGACCTCAGTCAAACCGTCCAACCCATACCAGCATGGAAAGCGGACGTTAAATGATGATGATGATTTTATATATATATATATATATACTCTCTCTCTTTCCTTTCCCGAGCGTCTAGTAACACTATCTGTATCGCGTCCTCACGTTGTTATTTTTTGTTATTGTTTTTTGTCTTTTTCCTTTTTTTGAACCTATATATAGATATATATATATATATACATGTATGTTTTTGGTGTGCGTATGTATGTTTGTAATACAGTATCAATGATACTATATAAAATGCCCACTCTTTAGCCGGATATCTGGAACCCTTTCAGTTCAGTCAACTCAAATAAGTGTAAACGATATCAAAGTTATGCAATCAAACATTTTGCTAACAATTTTTTAAAACAGAAAAACTCAAGACAGCGAAACACTTCTTTTTTTTAAGAAAGTATATTTATTTTATTAATGTTATAGTAAATCTGGAGGTTCTTCGTCGGAGTCAAACTCGGCATTTTCGTCTTTAATCCAATTTCCGACCCAGTCTTTCTTCCAACCTGACCTGCAAAATAATAAAAATCCACTACATCATTTTTAAAACTTCTAGGAGTGAATCTCGTTAGACATCATTCGACTAGCACAGTAAATTAATTAAATAAGAAAATACTGATAGAGAAAAAAAATAACAAAATATATATAACCTGCATATTGTTGTTGGCACTCCGTCGCTTACGACGTCGAGGGTTCCAGTTGATCCGATCAACGGAACAGCCTGCTCGTGAAGTTAACGTGCAAGTGGCTGAGCACTCCACAGACACGTGTACCCTTAACGTAGTTCTCGGGGATATTCAGCGTGACACAGTGTGACAAGGCTGACCCTTTGAATTACAGGCACAACAGAAACAGGAAGTAAGAGTGAGAGAAAGTTGTCGTGGAAGAGTACCGGAGCCTCGTGGAGCTTTTAGGTGTTTTCGCTCAATAAACACTCACAACGCCCGGTCTGGGAATCGAAACCGCGATCCTACGACCGCGAGTCCGCTGCCCTAACCACTGGGCCATTGCGCCTTCACATAACCTGCATAATAAAAGGTTTAAATGTTTGGAACAGTTCATACCTGTTGAATACAACTCATTACTAGGTTTAGAGTGAGGGTTTAGCCTTAATCTCCATATTTTTCAATGTGTAATCTCCCCACCACCATTCGAAAAAGGTCAAAAATAATAGCGGTGCCCCAGCATGGCCACAGCTCTTGAACTGGAACTTGTAAAGGATAAAGAATAATAAAAATTAGACGTGAGGTGAAATTCAAATTTGGTTTTTTTCCCCTTTTTGCACAATCGAAATCTCCGTTGTTGAAAATATAGAAATCCTTAGAAATTATTTTGAAAAAAAAAAAGAGAGAGAAAAAAGAAATGTGGATGTACAACATTCCATGCAGATTTGGTCAGTTTTTAGCAATTCAAAGGACAACATACAAGTGTCCACCCACGTTCACTCAAAATTTTTCAAAACCCTAATGCGAAGGGAGAGAACTCTAGCATAGTAACAGGGGACATAACCGAACAAAGGGAAAAGACGTATTCTAAATATCAAGGGAGATAATTGTATTTTACAATTTTTTTTTTTTTTTTTCATTTTAAGTAACTATAATTTTAAGTCCAAATCTGTAGACTCTAGAAGCAGAAGCTGCAATGGGTTGTAACTACCTATTTCAACTTTATCGGTTTCCTATTAGTTATTATACAGATAATTAAGGGTAACTGTCTCTTTTCTAGTTATGATTGACGGTGACGAGACAACGCTTTAGTCTTGTTGAGGGCATGCAAACTTCTCTACTAAACGTTCCACAAAAAATGTACCCACTACACTCTTAAGTGGTTAGCCTTAAGGACATCCAGCCATAAAAGTATGATGGAAATGGATAATGGATTGGCCATTCGTCGTGGATATATTGATGAAACAAATTACATTTGGATTTCAAGGTAAATGATTATTATCGAAATCTGACAGATCGAAATTTGACAGAGGTCACTTGTATGCACGGAAAAAGAGAAAAAAATATTACTCTGACTATCACCTCCAAAACTAACAGGGTCTACCTACATTAATTCGTCAAATACGCTGTTGAAAAAAAATGAATGACGGTCATATTTCAACGAAAAATATTGTAAGAAAAAACGTAAAATTTCAACAAAAATAAAGACACAAAAACGCGCGCGTTACGAATTGAGAAGAGATTAAAAGTTTTCTCCCTTCCATTAGAAAGTCTTTTAGATCGTTTAAATAATTAAAAAAAAGAAAGGCAAGGAAAATTAGAGTCGTTTTGGGTTGTTCGAGGCAAGGTAACTAATGCGGAACCGTATCGTACAAGAAGCTAAAATAGGAGTTGCGTTCCAGATGGTTCGAGATTACTGTAATTTTAGTAAAACAATACTATACGTCTAATAAACTGGCTTGGCAACAATTTTTTTTTGTTTACAGATTGAAGGAGATGGCTGTAACAACACTTTGAGCATAACCTACCAAACACTCTTGTCACAGCTGACTGAAGATGGAAATTGGATATTTTCACTTTGGGGGACTCCCATAGGATCTTCACAAAGTGGCTGGAATGCTACAAAAGACCCTACTTTGAAGATTAGAGCTTTGTATTGTCTCTCCTGAAAAGTTTCGAAACTTCTGAAACGCACCTCATACATGTGTGCACGTGTCTAAGAAATAATTATAGTACAAACGACTAGGAACAGAATTCTTGACAATGATGCAAACAGGTGCATTATTTGTGCCTCCAAGTTCAAGATGAGGAGGTATTAACACACACACACATACATACATACATACGTATGTATATATATAAGGTTGCTATTATGCAAAAGTGTTTTAAGTCCAAAACGTTGCTTTTTCAGAAAACAAAAAAGTAGTTTCGCCATTCCATAGCAAAACCATTGTAATACACTTTGATAATCTTTGATATCTTGGCATCTGAAGCTGCTGGAGATACAATAGTTTGACCAAAAGAATTTGGACAAATTTGGACATACGAAAGTTTATCATAATAGCAACGATATATGTGTGTGTGTGTATGTGTATGTATATATATATATATATATATATATATATATATATATACGACACTTCTTTCAGTTTCCATCTATCAAATTCACTCATAAGGTTTTGATCCAAATAGGGCTATAGCAGAAGACACTTGCCCAAGGTGCCACACATTGAGACTGAACCTGATGTTCAATATGTTAAAATTTCAAGGTATAGTCACTTTTACCCCTTGTAAAATCTTATTGAAATATATGAATTTCTTTAAGCAGTAGCTGAAAAAAAAAGAAAAGTAATATAAACAACTTTATTTTGAAGACAACGCGACAGCATGACCATGGTCCAACTGAAACCAGTAAAAGAAAAATAGTGAGCAATCAATGGCTACAGAACAGCACAAACAGAAAAGAACAGAAAAAACAGAAAAAATGTAGAAACACTGCTTATTTACCCTGAAAGCTGCCAATATTTTTCTGCTAATTCTTTCTTTTCAACAACTTTGGAAGCCTCTTGAGATCCTGATATAGTCTGCTGCTCTGCTGATGGAATAGATTCAGAAATCTTAGTTGCAGATTGAGGGCCTGTCCTTTCTACAGTGTCAGGCAACAGTCTTCTCTTTTTCTGAACCTGACTACTGAATTTGTCCCATTCGACTTTTCTATCTTCCAAAACTTTCGTTTGAATATGATCATTAGGTTTTTGGTCTTTAACTTTTGTCTGAACAGGGCCATATACTTTACTAAGCTTCAGAGATGAGCTTTTTACAGTTTTTTCAGGAAGTCTCTGTTTCTTCACATAGGGCCTTAATGGCTTTGTTTCCTTATTCTGTTCGGCTAAATGTGAATAAGGGGATTTTACACCAGATGAAAATGTATGTTTGGAAGTATGTGTGGAAGTAAAAGATGGTAGATTAATGTTGTCGGTGGGTGTGCTTGAAAGATCAATTGTGGGTTTCCGGTCATAAGGTCTCAGCTGAAGTTTTGAAGTGCATTTCTCAGGTGCCTGCAACAGCCAACAAGACACAATTTTAATATGTCAATAAAAAATATAGAAAAAGCATTGAGCTTGCTTGCTTGCTTGCTTGCTTGCTTGCTTGCTTGCTTACTCACTCTCTCTCTCTCTCTCATATATCATGGAACCTATTGTTGTCGACTCTCTCAAATATAATGGAACCCATTATGTTGTATAAGACAGCCATCTGGTGCCTAATAAGTTCAAGGTGAGAGGATTAGCTGCTCATAACAGAACCAAGAACCAGATCCAATGGCAAGGCTGAATGAGACAATTAGAGATCTTAGTTACAGGCTGAATACAAAAGTAGATTCTTATTGCTATTCCTAGGCCCCTATTTGTTTCCTCTGTTGGCAGCGATGACAAGCATTGCTTTCCCAATTGACCTCCCGTATCTTACATGCTTTCAACAAGGACTTCACACAATCCTTCATTTATATATATATATATATATATATATATATATATATATATATATATATATATATATATATACATACATACATACATATATTTTAATCAAAGTATACAGTATTATAGAGCCATTACAGCCAATCTTACCAATCAGATTTGCACAGGATATTAGGTAATCAAAAAATTCTCTAATAATTGTATACATCAGTGTTGGCCAGCATGGAAAAAAATAGGCTTCTGTACAGTTTCTGTGAACCAAATTCTCCTCAAAATATATTAGTAGCTTGAGACTATGATAAAAGAACCCAGAGACCAAATGGCTCCAAAGCAAATTTCTCTACCAGACAGTCATACCCCATTTCTGACATCTCCACTTCAATCACAACTAATTCATGAATTACATATTTCCAGTTCCAATAAATTTTCCTGTGAAATGTCAAATCACTCTTTCTTGATTACAAACTCTAGCATAAACAATATCCATTCTAAAAAAACAAAAAAAACATGTTTATTCAACACTAAATTTCAATACAACAGAGACACCAGTTCACTTACCAGACTTCCATCAGTAGCACCAGTTTTAAGAGACTGCTTTTGTTGATGCTTCAAAACTAAGTCTTTCAGTTCTTTTTCTTTCATTTTATTCCGTTCTGCATCTGTTAGGAAAACACAGAAGAAAAGATGTAATTAAACCCTCGAAATTTTTGGTTTGAAAAGTAAGAAATTAGCTAGAGTCTGGCATCCTTTATTTTTTGACAAAGCCATGGGAGGGCAGCTTTTCTAAGAGAAAGATATTCTGACAAGAAACTGATAGTCAAAATAGTATCAGTCATCTCATAAGATTTCTCACCAGGACCTGCAATGGTGACCAACGGAGAGGCAAAATGAAGTGTTGGACAAGCTTTTGTCACTTAAATTCAATGATGTACAGATACCTCACTATCATGTCATTTCCTGGCTGAAGGTATGATGGCTATCGTCTGACAAGATGAGACATACATGCATGACAATTGCTTCATCATGTCAGATGATATCCATCTGCATGCATGCATGTATGTTTATATGTATAAAAAAAATAAAGTTTTCTTTATCAATTAGTCAAGAGAAGAAGCATTGGTTATGTGTCTTTGCTAGCACTCTCATACTGACCAAAGGCGGGCTGGCAGGAACGTTAGCATGCCGGGCGAAATGCTTAGCGGTATTTCGTCTGCCGCTACGTTCTGAGTTAAAATTCCGCCGAGGTCGACTTTGCCTTTTATCCTTTCGGGGTCGATTAAATAAGTACCAGTTACGCACTGGGGTCGATATAATCGACTTAATCCGTTTGTCTGTCTTTGTTTGTCCCCTCTGTGTGTAGCCCCTTGTGGGCAGTAAAGAAATAACTCTCATACTGACCAAATCAATTTAGCTGATGCTCAGTCTGAATATCTGTCAGTTGACTTTTGCAGGAAAAAATGTAAATGGATGAGAAGGGTATTTCAGGAGAGTGCAGTTCTGCAGAGCAAGGAGTGGATTAAATGTCAGAAAGAGATGATTGGGCAAAGATGTTTAAATGCAAACACTGGCAATTTGGCATGGCTGACTGACCATTCAGCCTGTTTTTGGCGACAGTAATTTTTGATGCTAGAGGGCAACATGCATGCCTGCATGCAGAAAAATCTACACATACAGATAGAAGTGGGTGAAAGAGAGATGGGGAGAGAGAGAGACTATTACAAGTTATTAGTTGGACACGCTTGATATAAATACATTTCATCTCGTCATATACATAGAGAAATATGCTCACACACATAAACAGAGAGAGAGAAAGAGATGAGGCACGAGGGAGAGAATGAGAGAAACATTTAAATGTCTGATGTCAAATATGTCTGTATCGCATCAGTGACACTAAACAAGTGGTGCCAAAATGGTTGTACCAAAACATCTCATCTGTGAAATGTTTAGTGGTGGATCTACGAAGGGAGATAATCGAGGCACTATATCTTCCACATCATACCAACACACTCTATTCTATGTTTGCTCTATTACTTTACTACAATGCACGATATTATATCACAAAATTTGGCCATATTCCTTCAACCACATAATAATGTCATTACACCACTTCGTATCCTTTACATCTCTGGCCTACAGGTGTTAGTAATCATGGACCTAAATCCCCTCATATCTCAGCCACAGCTCAGCTAATTAATGGGTCGATCTTTCCGTAGCCAGCTAATTAAGCCATCCTTCAAATGAGCCAATAATCTGCTAGAAATAACCGTCAGATCTCCCTTAAAACACACTAATCGTTGAAGGTTTTGTCTTCTCATCTGGTGCCCAACAAACTTAACCTGCCACTTTCTTGTAGCTACTTCAATGTTTGCCACTCTATTTGAATGAAGTAACTTCAGCATTCATCTAAGAAATCACATATTAGCAGCATTATCTTTTATCTTTTACTTGTTTCAGCCATTGGACTGTGACCATGCTGGAGCACCACCTCGAAAGATTTTAGTCAAATAAATTCAGTATGACTTGGGCTAAATGATTTATGATCTATTAACCTATTTGGACACCAAGTGATTGGCTCAAAAGTCACCTGCAATCAAATAAATTAATGGAAACAAAGAATAAAAAGAAACTGGACTCTTACTTTCAAGATGTTTTCTCCCTTGTCGATGGCACTGCAGAATAGACAGAGTGTCGAACACAGGTCTGTAATGACACACAGTACATGACAACCTGAAATAGAGACAAGGGTGAGTATGAGATGGGTGAAACAGACTTACACTCCAACAGCAGGGTTTCTGGGTTTCAGTGACTAGAATGCAAGAATTTAGGGTGAGTCTTGGATATAGAAGTAGATAGAATCAGCTGTTCCAATCAATATAAATCACTGAGGTTAAATACTCGGAGATGCCATTTACATGGGAAAATATTAGTTAAGTTAATGTTAACATATCTAATGTAATAAATATCAACGATTTCATTAGAGATTGCTGGTGCCACATAAAAAGCACCCATGCCGGTGTCACATATAGAGCACCTGTGCCAGAACCATGTAAAAGGCACCTGTGCCAATACCATGTAAAAAGCACCCATGCTGGTGTCATAAAATACACCTGTGCTGGTGCCACATATAAAGCATTGGTGCTGGTGCCACATAAAAAGCACAGAATACATTCTGTATAGTGATTGATATTAGGAAAGGCATCCAGCCATAGAAACCATGTCAAAGCAGACAATTGGAGCCTGGTGCAGCTCTGCAGCGGGCCAGTGCCTCTCAAACTCCCCAACCCATGCCAGCATGGAGAATGGATATTAAAATGATGATGATGATGATGATGATGACAAGAAAATAATAGCACTTCAACAACTAACATTATTTCTGCATCTGAACAATTAACTTCAACGATTTATTTTTCAAATTTGCTAATTTTCCACACTAATTCATGTATAATATTGAACATCTATTTAATGATTCTCCCATCATTATTTTGATCAATATAGTGAAGTCTATACTTTGCTGAAGCAGTCTATCAAGACTGAAATATATCTAATGGCTTCTAACAGTGTGTATACATTTTAGTATGATACATAGATGACAATTTTTATCTAACGCTGTTTCAAATGCAGAAACTGAGCATTTTTCTGCAGCAGAATAAGCTTCAACAATATCAGTGAATGCTTTATTCGCTGTTTCCTATATGCTGAAGCATAAATTTTATTTAGTCAGGTGACAAATCGAATGCATGACATTAACAAGCTTCAACAAAAGTTAAATGCAGCTGTCATTCCCATGTGTCATTGCAGCAATGATGTTCACCTTGCTCTGAGACATATTGTGTTTTTTAGCACAAGTTTATGATGAGATTTTATCTCAGACAAATTCCACAGCATCATGCCTTCTAATGATGTGCATACATTTAGTATGATACACAACTGGTGATATCTAACATAATCTCACCTATTTACCATAATTATTAAAATAATATTAATCATTGAGCAAAATTTTTTTTTTTCAAACCATGAGATAATTAAATTGTTGATGTTTATTGCAATAGATATGTCATCATTAACTTATTGTAATTAGTAAAAAGCTTTGTAGAAAAGTTTGTGAGTGATCTTGAGAGACAAAAGTACTTTTATGTGTGTAAATACCACAGGACACAGTAATTCTCTGGTGACCAGATGCTAATTATTTATATTGCTAACTAACACCCTTAGGAAACATATGTCACTTATGTTTAGTGTAACAGTCAACTCACCTTCAACAGGAATGGTGCTATCATTAAATCATAAATATTGGTTTCAAATTTTTAGCACAAAGCCAGCAATTTTAATGGGAGTATAAGTCAATTAAGTCAACTTCAGTGCTCAACCGGTTCATATTTTGTTGACCTTGAAAGGATGAAAGGCAAAGGCGATCCCAGTAGCAATGCTGGAACATACAAACAAGATATGGACTCTACAAGCCACATCATTGGTTACTCACCTAGGAGAGCAGTGACCCCAAATAAAAACTGATACAGGACAGAGAGAACATTCTGGTTTTCTCTTTTGGAACAATCTCTCTCGTGCAAATAGCACAATAAAATGCAACCAGTCCTCACTATAAGACATATTCAACAAAAAAGTTAATCAGTTTTTTTGGGTTTTTTTATTATTGTGCATGCCAAAGGGAACAGATCATGACAAGTAAGGAGAAACTGTGAGACTCAGCTAATCCATGCCAGCATAGAAAAATAGACATAAAATATTTGAGATGAATGGTTGCATTGGTAGTTAAGTCAGTTTCATTAGTCAGGAATGGTAGTTTTTGTGTTTCATCCTTGTTGGTTAATATTGATGCTGCTGGCTTTTGCAGAGGGTAGTGTGTATCACGATTGAAAACTATGCTGAGTTGATTTTGATGTGCATGCTTTGGTGGTTATGAAAACTCAACAGATTCTTCAAGCAGATGAAAGTTCTCCAAAATAAATTTTCTTCAATGGCAGCAAAGAGATAATATGTCACATCTCTTGTTTAGCAATATCAGAGGGTATTTCAGGATCTGGAATGCTTCAATCAAGCTAATGTAAAATTTCTTGCCCCATTAACATATGGGATAGATTTGGTCATAATGTTCCAAGTTATAGAAGCATGTTCACTTAGTTTCCAAATGAATGAGGACATAGTGAGTTGTTTGTTCCTTGACCTTAAGGAGTGAATATGTTGCTATACTCATCTTTAAAGGTGTTTGCAGTGAAACACATAATTCTTCTTTACACCATCTGCAGGTAGTAGATTGCAGAAATACATAAATCTATGTTTACATATGCATAAACGCACGCACATATAATCATGTGTGTGTGTGTGTGTGTGAGACAGACAGACAGAAAATACTTACTTGCCATTAGAAAGTATTTGGGCTTCTTCATCAGGTATTGTCTCAGCAAATAGCTCATTCACTCTGCTTCGCTATCAAAAAAGAAGAATGTTTTATTAAGGGAGCAGCATAAGTGATTGCATTCACCCCAGTATATTCCAGGTACTTATTTTATTGACTCTAAAGAAATGAAATGCAAAATTGTATATAGGGCAGGTGTGGCTGTGTGGTAAGAAGCTTGCTTCCCAACCACATGGTTCTGGGTTCAGTCCCACTGCATGGCACCTTGGGCAAGTATCTTCTACTATAGCTTCAGGCTGACCAAAGCCTTGCGAGTGGATTTGGTAGATGGAAACTGAAAGAAGCCTGTCATCTACCACCCATGCCAGCATGAAAGGCGGAGATTAAACAACGAAGATAATGATGATGATGATGATGATGTGTATGTATACGCTTGTGTATCTGTGTTTGTTCTTTTGATGTTCACCTTGTTTTCTAAAAAGTTTATTTAAAATTGGACAAAAAGTCATTGGATAAAAAATCAGCAGACAAAAAGACGTGGTTGAAGGGACGTCAGACGAAAAGTCGAGTCACAGCTCAATTGACCCCTACAAAAATCAATTTAACCCATAGGTGGAGCCCTGACAGGTACAACCATTCCAGATCAGAACAGATCTAGGAGTAATAATGATAATTAAGGGGTGACTCTAAGCTCCCACTCCCCACAACTCTAGATCTTCCAAAATGGAGCCTCACCACTGGATGCAGTTTAATGTCATGCCCAGGTAGGACAGTCAGTATATTACTGGTATTTCTTTTATCAATGATGGTCAGAACTCAGAAAAGAAGGATGTATTTAATACTGTTGGGTATATAGTGTTCTGATATTTCTACTATTTTACTCATATCTCATATGGGAGTTCTAGGTACTTTACTCTTTTACTTGTTTCAGTCATTTGACTGCGGCCATGCTGGAGCACCGCCTTTAGTCGAGAAAATCGACCCCAGGACTTATTCTATCGGTCTCTTTTTGTCGAACCGCTAAGTTACAGGGACGTAAACACACCAGCATCGGTTGTCAAGTGATGGCGAGGGGACAAACACAGACACACACACACACACACACACACACACATATATATATATATATATATATATATATATATATATATATATATATATATATATATACATATATACGACGGGCTTCTTTCAGTTTCTGTCTACCAAATCTACTCACATGGCTTTGGTCGGCCCGAGGCTATAGTAGAAGACACTTGCCCAAGGTGCCACGCAGTGGGACTGAACCTAGAACCATGTGGTTGGTAAGCAAGCTACTTACCACACAGCCACTCCTGCGCCTATGGCAACCAAATTTCCCTCAAAATTCCATCCCTCCCTATTGTCTTAAAAAGATCACAATGGAAAATGTAGTCTTAGATATATATTAGTTATGTAAAAATGGTAGGATGGTCATGGAAGGAACGCCTCTGAACCATAGGGTTGCTCGATTAGAACTGACTTGGGGCCAAGCAGCAAAAATATATTTGTTTCTAATTTAGATACAAGACCAGCAATTTTTGAGGAGAGAGAGTTAGTTGATTACAGTGTGCCCCAGTATTTGACTGGTACATTCTTTTACAGGGCTTAGAAAAAACTGAAAGACCACTGCAATAAGTGTTTGAATCTAAGAGGGGAATATTTTGAATAAAATCATTGACTGATCCTCCTGTATTTTCTTTTACCCAAAGCCAGGAACTTTTCAGCACCCTTTCATACTTCAAGATTTTGCTCAGCTCTCAACTGATTCTACCATACACTGCCTGCCCTGATGTCACTTCCACTGCAAGATTCTGCTTTATGAAAGAATAATAAAACTTTCACACATACCCTTTGAGAATTCAACAAGTTATAGTCATTTCCATCACGTTTAAAAGACATCCTGGGAGATTAGTTCTTTCAGCTCATTGATTTTGGCAAATACATCACTCTGAAATGAAAAAAGAAATATTTTAAAAAGTTAAAAATACTTTAGGTTTGCAACTTGACTTTTTGAATCAAAGTAATTAAGATTAAATCAATAACTATACAAAGTCAGTTTCATAGCTATTTACTCTTATTGTTGTGGAATAAGACCTATGTATGCCTTTCTAGTGTGGAGGCACAATGGCCCAGTGGTTAGGGCAGCAGACTTGCTGTCATAGGATCACGGTTTCGATTCCCAGACCAGGTGTTGTGAGCGTTTATTGAGCGAAAACACCTAAAGCTCCACGAGGCTCCGGCAGGGGATGGTGGCGAACCCTGCTGTACTCTTCCACCACAACTTTCCCTCACTCTTACTTCCTGTTTCTGTTGTGCCTGTAATTCAAAGGGTCAGCCTTGTCACACTGTGTCATGCTGAATATCCCCGAGAACTACGTTAAGGGTACACGTGTCTGTGGAGTACTCAGCCACTTGCACGTTAATTTCACGAGCAGGCTGTTCCGTTGATTGATCAACTGGAACCCTCGACGTCGTAAGCGACGGAGTGCCAACAACAACATGCCTTTCTAGTAACCTGGGATATAAACTGAACTGAGTGGTTTTATTTTACAAGCCATCAGGTTCATTCACCTCTGGCAAACAAATGCTGAGATCAAACAAATAAGGTAGCCTGAGGTTACTTATTAAAAGCATAAGAAAAACTATGTAATGGCTCGACTCATTTACATACTAGTACAAGTAAACAGGCTAACTAACTGATTACTAGAGTACTAGTAGAGCATGGATTATGAATAATTAATTATGCTAAGTTATGTTCATATGTTAGGCTTTGTCAAATGATATATCACAAGGGATATCTCGATGTACCATGTCATTGACATTTAAAATATAATTCAAGGCTTTAGGAAATCCATTCTAATGCTTGAGTTTTGTTGAAAAACATGGTTTGTCATTTTGCTACACACAAATGTTGGCATCGAATTTTCACACAAGGCCTGCAATTTCAGGGGAGGGGGTGGGTCGATTACATCAACCCCATTGCTCAACTGGTACTTATTTTATGAACCCCAAAAGAATGAAAAGCAAAGTCAACCTCAGCAGCGTTTGAACTCATTCTTTCAGAATCAAAAAAAAAAAAAGGTACTAGTTGAACATTGAGGTCAATATAGACTTATTCTTTCCCCCGAAATTGCTGGCCTTGAGCCAAAGTTTGAAATTATTATTATTATTAAAGCAGCAAGCTGGCAGAATTGTTAGCATGCCAGACAAAATGCTTAATAGCATTTCATTTTTGTTTACATTCTAGGTTCAAATTCCACCGAGGTCAACTTTGCCTTTGATTGTTTCGGGGTCAATGAAAAAGTACCAGTTGAAAACTGGAGTTGATGTAATCGACTAACCCCTGCCCTTAAAATATCAGGCTTTGTGCTTCTAGTAGAAAAGATTATTATTATTTTTTTTACTACTACTATTACAGCTATACTCCATGGTAGAGACATGGGCTCTGAATGCAGAAGACATGCGTAGTAAACTGGAGAGAAATGAAGGTAGTATGCTCCATTGGATGTGCAACTTCAGTGCACATGTACGACAAAGTGCAAACGTATTGAGAGAAAAGTTGGGCATAAGAGAAATCAAATGTAGCATGCAAGAGAGAAGACTATGTTGGTTTGGACATGTGATGTGTATGAATGAGGACAGCTGCATAAAGAAATGCCAATCACTGAAAGTGGATGGTACCCATGGAAGAGGGAGACCCAGGAAAACATGGGATGAAGTGGTAAGGACCGATCTCAGAATGTTGGGTCTCATGGAGGAAATGACAATGGACTGAGATGTCTGGCGATATGAAGTTCTTGAGAAGACCTGCCCACATCAGCAAAACTGAGTTCTAGAAGCGCTGTGTGTCCCACCCACACTCAACAAGAAAATTTCTCATACATTCTACCACAACAAACCAAACTACATCTCTTCTCTTCCTTATATTTCCACTTCATGCACTAGGCTTACCTCGCACTCCCCAATCCTGTCTTCTTGGCCCTGTGCCACTGTAATATTGTTATCTGCTAGATTCCAAACTGTGTGTTCCACCCACGACCTGTCTCACTGTGTCACTGCCTATGCCTGGCACTTTGCCACCATCTCTATCTTGCTGTTTCCCTCTCACTCTCCTTCTCCAGCACTTTCTTCATGTTGGGTAACCATGTATTTCCTTTGCGGCAATGCACGTTTCTGTCTTCATCTCTCTCTCTCTCTCTCTCTCTCTCTTTCTCCAGCCAGATACCAGTGGCGCGTAAAAGCACCCACTACAATCTCGGAGTGGTTGGCGTTAGGAAGGACATCCAGCTATAGAAACCATGCCGAAAGAGACTGGAATCTGGTGCAGCCTTCCTGCCCTGGTCAAACCGTCCAGCCCATGCCAGCATGGACAACAGATATTAAACGGTAGTGATGATTATATATGAATCCTTATGAAAGATCCTCTCAAGGTAAATGGCACAGTATTCTATGTTCTAACACAATTTCTACATTAAGCCGGATCAAGATTACCTTTTGACATTAATACTGCTTTTGTTGTTATTAATTACATATATATTATATTTGCATGTACAAGTGTATATTTCCTACATGAAAGACAGGTATGGATTGGTTAGCAGGAAGAACTATAAAGGCTATAAAAATTCTGCTTTAATTCCCTCATTTTGCAGTCTAGTATAGAAAAAAAAACAGATTCTAAATGAAACAAATGAACAAAAGTAAATGCTTTGTTGTATTTTCATTCATAAAAGAAACTGCCATGAAATAATAACCCTCTAGAAAAGAGGTAGCTTTGGTAAACCTATTTGATAAATGAGGATCAATAAAACAAAATATATTTGTAGATGATGCTCCAGTATGGCTGTTATCCAATGAGTGAAGCCAGTAAAAAGTTAAGTAATATTCACAGTACTGCATTAATCTGCTACATCATCAAAGAATACAGAAAGGATTTTGTTTTTGTATGTTTTGTTTCATAAATGGTGGTTCCTTTATGCATGGATATCTTTATATATTTGCAGAATTGTTAGTAGTAATATTGTTATTATTAACATCATTATCATCATTTTCATTAACAGAAGAGCTGTCATACTGAATTGACTGTACATGGATAATTAAATAGTTACAAGGCAGCAAGCTGCAGTGAGACTAGCAGAGACCACAATGCACTGACAGCTGTCTCTTACACTTCAGTGGAACTTTATGTTGTTTTTTTTATATATACGTCGGAGGATGTACAGAAGTTATTTACACCAACAACAGGTAAGATAAGCAAAGCCTGTTGTAGTTGCTGGCAATCAATACACCTACTTCAGTTCAACACAATCAAAGAGAAGAGGAAAGAAAGAAGAAAAGGGAAAAAAATCAATTGCAGATCAATTTAGATTCCTTTCAGAAATATTAAATAGAATATAGAAAGGATATCAGTACAAACTTAATAGGATGGGATGGTAATTGAAGTTATTGGCAAAGCGGATTTGATCCCAGTATGAGGTCACAGAAATTCTTATTTGTCTTTCTTATGTTCAGCTTAGAGGTTCAAATGGTTGATTGGATATGGTACTAAACTATAAGCCCAAACATTTTGAGTTCAATATCTACTGCAGGCAATTTTTGTTGTTTCTTAGCAGAACATTTTTATATATCAGTTCAGCTCACCTAGCTGTGAGGAGGAATACAATAATATTTTTTATTATAAACAGTCTTGGCATTCTTTTTACTTTACATAAAATATTCTTTACAGTCTACCATTGTTTTATTGCCATTTATTTACTGGTATTATAAATTTTATAGGTAAGATATTTTTCTGGGAACAAATTACAATTTATAACTTTGCTACTATGGGAAATTATTGCTCTCTTTACAAGTTTTCGCTTTAGAAGCAGTCTCTGTGAACAAATTAACTTGTATATCGAAGCATTCCTGTACTTTGAAAGGTTACAACCAATGTGTTATTTAGTGTAGATTAAGTTATTACAATAGTCCTTGTCCAACCAACCTCATTAGCTCTGTCCCACTTATTTTTAACAACCATTCTTTCATTCTTACACCTCTCTATTTCTCACCTATATTCATTGACAAAACCTTCATATAACTAACCACATAACCACATCATTGTCAACTGTACAACACAAGGCAGAAACATGATATATTTTGAGAGAAAAATCTGTCAGTTGCTTCCAAGTGTTGACTGACTTCTTTGATACTATGAGACTGAGGTTGAGCTCTAGGAAAACCTCTAGGAAAGCTCTTTCAAAGGAATTCCAAGCACTTCCATTCCATCTTCCTTTTTTTTTTTTACTCCAGACACGGTCTCTAGTACAACATTATCCAAAATGCACATCCTTTTTCAAAGCATTAGAGTATGATTTGGGAGTTGGCTGCTATTTCTAGCAAATTGAGTGACCATATAGAAGCTAAACAAACAAGTACTGCTCAACTAAAATAGGTTCCATGAGATCAATATAATCCATGTTGTTGTTGTTGTTGCTCAATTTCTGATCAGCCATAACTGAGCAGACCTCTGATCAAAGACATTTAAACACTGCCCACCCTGTCTTTTTATACATCACAGACAATATTACCAGTCCACAAACATTTTTGATAGCCTCTTGCTCTCTTCCCTTCAAGAATTCCTGTAAGGAATGGTATTTGGCAGTGACTTGTCTAAAATACAATAGCTTTGTGGATCCAATTCCCAACAACAAATAGCTTTGAACTTTCAGCTTTCCTAATACTGCAGCATTTGTTCTATCTTTTTCCAGTTATTTCTGCCTATCTACAAAGGATCTACATCTCTCTTTTTTTCCATTGCTCACAACACCGTCCAAGTTTCTGCCCAGCAGAAGACAACCAGCATAATGTAACAGTTTACTGCCTCAATGTTAGGTGCAGCATTATGTCTTTTAAGATTAAGACTAAGACTATTGTAAGTTTGGTTCAGAGGAATGCATGTTCCGTTGGCTCAACTTGAATCGTGGAGTGGCTGTGTGGTAAGTAGCTTGCTTACCAACCACATGGTTCCAGGTTCAGTCCACTGCGTGGCACCTTGGGCAAGTGTCTTCTACTATAGCCTCAGGCCGACCAAAGTCTTGTGAGTGGATTTGGTAGGTGGAAACTGAAAGAAGCCCGTCGAATATATATATATATATATGTGTGCGTGCGTGTATGTGTGTGTGCATGTTTGTCCCCCAACATCGTTTGACAACCGATGCTGGTGTGTTTACGTCTCGTAACTTAGCGGTTCGGCCTAAGAGACCGATAGAATAAGTACTAGGCTTACAAAGAGTAAGTCCTGGGGTCGACTTGTTCGACTAAAAGCGGTGCTCCAGCATGGCCGCAGTCAAATGACTGAAATAAATAAAAGAATAAAAGAATTTGTCCACCACAGAAATTGCTGTCAAAACAGCTGTGATCCAATGGGGTGTAAGTCTCTTCTTTGTTTTGTTAGCTTATTGATGCACCAAAGAACAGCTTCAAATGTTTCTGTGGTGCTCCTAAAATAGGTTTTTGCAGTGACCCAAACAACTTCAGTAAGCAGGAAAACATTCATTTACGAACAGTTTCTGTGGAATTCCTGAATTCAAATAGTAGAGAACCTTTATTTACCAATAAACTTATAAACTTGTGATGCCCCTAACAACCTTTATAAGCAGGACATTCTGTGATTTTAATAAACCTCAATGAGTAGAAAAACATTCTTTTAGAAATGGTTTCTTGCAGTGTTGTTAACAACCTCAGTGAATAAGGAACATCAAGGGCTGACTTTGTAGAGGCCCTATCGAAAGTTTATAAATAAATTACTTCTGCAACGACCATGACAGTCCCAGTGAGTAGGGGACGTTCAATTGTAATTAAGTTTATGAACAGTTACAAAGTGAAGTCTGTCAGAGACATTGAAGAACCAGGTTGATGGTGTTAAGTAAATAGATTAAATCTACCTACCGCTATTGGTGTAGTTGAGGTGCGTGCCGCGTGGGACAGCCTTTGAATTTGCCCCTCCCCAGCTTTTCGGACCAATACAACTTATCCAGGTTTACGCAGCAGACCCAAAAGTGCCGCCCCTATAAAAGCAATCACTTGAGGTGGACTGCGTTCCATCCGCTTCGCCCCACGAGAACTTGAGATGATAGATGGATGGATAGAGAAACCAACAAAAATAAGGAGACTGACAGGTGTAAGATAAGACATAAATACATAGAAAGAGAGCTAACAGATTATAAGAGATGGGCATAAACCAGACAAAATGGACATATTGACATATAGATATATACATACGTGCGTGTGTATAATTTGGATATATATCTACATATATAGTTTACATGAATGTGTGTGTGTGTGTGTGTGCGCGCGCATACACACACACACATGCAATTGTGAATGAGTCAGAATGATTTTGTGCCAAATCATCCAAAGCTATAAAATCGATGACCACGTACACACACACACACACTCTCTCTCTCTCTCAAACACACATGCACATCTAGAGTTGCCGTCTCAAAATTTCATATAAACACACACACCACTTTCACTACAGAACTACATCCCAACAGTCACACAATTAGACTACAGTTCGACTGACTACACCAAAGAGAATCCCTCCATTATATAACTAAAAGTCTTATATATTAACTTCCAGTGTGGTGGTGTGTTGTTGGCGGAGGCCGCGGGGTGGAGGGAATGACATACATTGCTTTCCTCTACCGATGTATCTCACACGCGAATCTAGCGCCATCCCGCAATGTTGTTCCACCGTCGGCGCCCCGCGAACCAGCCTCTTTGCCACCGCCGCCGCCGCACTCCACTCTGAATCTACTTCCTGGTAAACTCCCCTTACCCCCACTACTTAACAACGGCCCGCCACCAACCTCACCTTATCATTACAAGCTTCCTTTAGCTGGGCTGGCATAGCCTAGCCTAGCCTAGGTTGGTCTCGACCGATCGATCGATAAACAAAAGACAGAGCAGAGGAGCTCTGCTGCAGCTTATGGACTGAGATGAAAGAAACAACATCAATAATAAAATTAACAACAACAACAGCAGCAGCAGTAAAAGTAGTAGTAGTAGTAAAAGTAAATGTAGTAGCAGCAGCAGCAGCAGCAAAGACAAGAATAACAACAGAAATAGTAATGAATAGTAACTCCAGCAACAACAAGAACAGCAGAGATACCGATGATGGTGGTGGAGGTTTTAACTGCGAGGGAGATGTTTTCTCAATGTGCAACAAGAACAGATCGAATATAGTACAATATGATGTAATTCTATACATACATGTAAGCATATGGAGTATTAAAACTAATGTGTGTGTAGTAATAGGGACCCGCCAAAAAAAAAAAAGTGGGTAATCTTTACGGATCAGATCAAAGTACTCCAAAAACACCGATTGCTCCATGTTCCAGTTTAAAAATGAAACTGACAGATCGAAGCATCCACCCATCTCAAACCGGTCGCAAACATGCAACATGTATAATATTCATTGGAAGGCGGGGCCCCACAGAATCCAATCCTCCTACTCAAACATGATATTTGGAGAGGGGGGGTTCATTTGAGGGGGAAAGCTACCACTCAGCTACACCACAACCCGATTTTTATATATATATATATATATATACTTTTTTTTTTTTGTCGTAGCCGCCTGACGTAGAAAAACTGCACCGCCGTCCTTGCCAAAGGTGGCGTGACAAGACGACCTTCACAGCGGACAACAGTTGACAACTGGACTCGTTCTACACGCAGTTACAGCTGTTCATCACTGAGACAAGAGACAGATTACATCGACCTGTTCCCATCTCATCACAATGCCATGCTAGTATGGCTTATCCCACACTAGCAGTACTGCTTATCACTTCCACACCAGTGGAAGTTTTACACACACACATACAATAATATATATATGTATGTTTGTGTGTATATATATATATATA
This sequence comes from Octopus bimaculoides, assembly GCF_046866305.1. Classification (NCBI taxonomy): domain Eukaryota; kingdom Metazoa; phylum Mollusca; class Cephalopoda; order Octopoda; family Octopodidae; genus Octopus; species Octopus bimaculoides. The sequence goes on from NC_142938.1 coordinate 9,358,973, forward strand.
TATATATATATATATATATATTGTCAGAAAATCATAAATCCGAAAGAAAAGTTATAGAGCAGTAGAGAATATAAATAAAGATAGATATGGCCGTTCTATAGGGGTTACCTTCGGTTTCACGTCAATAAAGCGCTCAGCATTACAGCGTTTCTTCAGACTCAAAAACCCGTCGGCCTATGGCCGCTCTAGCAAGTGACCGTACTGTTCGTTACTGGTAGGATCAACAAAAAAAAAATGTACTCCACCAATTGAGAGATAAATATCATTTGATAAACACAATTTACAAAAGAGCTACTGATAGTTTCATGCTTTAGAGATACAATAATTTAGCGGATTTATATAACATGCCATGTATCTCTAAGCAATCTTTCAGGTTCAGTGTATCCAGTAAGAGATACATATCGTTAAATAACCGCAGGATTAGGTGAGCTACTGGAAGTTTCATGCTCGGATAGTACAGTAATCGAACTTGCTTTTATAACATTCAGTGTACTATGCTGCAATCATTATGCAATCTACTAATATAGATATTGTGTTTATTAAACTCTCTCTCTCTCTCTGTATATATATATATATATATATATATATATATATATATATATATAGTCTATCATTCTCAACAAAAAATCTGAAATAAAGCGCAGTGTGATTCCATACACTAACTCTCTGTAGAAACTGGAAGGTGAATGTTCTAATTTTATTATACATTCAGTGGGGAGATACGAGCGTCTGACAAGCTCCAAATATCAGTCAGTCATTAAGTCTCGTCTTGTATTTATCTTCGGGCAGGAAAGCGTGCATCACGATGGATGACAGCAGCTCTTCGTAAAGTAATTTAAACACACTAGCTAAATACATACCCCTGGAAGGAGTACTTTATTGAACTCTCTCTCTCTCTCCATCGATAGACGATGACTGTTATACATTTGCTCCTTCAGTGACTAATTCTAAGATCAGCTACTGTCCTAGTGAAGTTCAGCTGTCATCTCGAAATATTCCACTTTAGGGGATAAAAATGACGAACATCAATGACTAGCGTTCTTGAGCTTTATATGGCTTTCTGAAGTTCTTTACTTTCAAAAGGAAGTTTAAAAAGTATTTATGAACCAACCTCCTGAACTCTCTCTCTCTCTCTCTCTCTCTCTCTCTCTCTCTCTATATATATATATATATATATATATATATATATATATATATATATATATATATATATATATATATATATATATATATCCAAATCAAGAGTTTGAAAGAACCGATATCGAAAGAGAATCATTTGATGTGAAACGTTGTAAATTGGTCAGTACAGATAATCCAGTAAAGCTTAGCAGATCTGGAGTCTTCGCCAGGATCGATGAACTATGGTTTTCACATAAATCAAATCATCAGGAGCGGGGGGGGGCACCACACAAACCATCTTAAGGTTTTGAGATTGCTGATACAACATTAAACTGCAGTATATAATAATTCATTGAAAAGCTTTTGTGAACATTGAGAATGAACTCCATTTAACTAGTAAGACGGTAAATAATTCTTTGTACTTCGTAGTTAAAAATACTGGGGTGTACACTCAAGCAAAAGAATGTTATTGGTCTAAAATTAAACCCGATATTAACTCAATACACAGCTGAAGAACGTTTTATAATCCTTTGCTCCAGAAGTATAAGTTGTGCATAAGCATTCAATATGGTTTCTATAATAATTACAGATGAATACAAGTTTATCTAAAACAGTGGATTCCAAACATTTTGGGGCTGCCGCCCTCTTGACATCCAGGCCACATTCCTAGCGCCCCCACCCCAACTAACCATCACGAACATAGACCTCTTTCTGAAGCAAATTCAAAGCAACTGTATTTCACAAATAAACCTTAATCTAATGAACCCATTATTTTGTTGTTTTTACATGAATCGCTACCCCATTATCGCCCCACTTTTCTTCAACGCCCCCTTTGAACTTTCCACCGCCCCCAGGGGGTGGGACAATACCGCCCACTTTAGGAACCACTGATCTAAAACGTTATCGATAAATTTTATGACACTGTATGTGCTCAGCTTTCGCAATAAAAGATTGAGAACCAACACAAACGACAAAAGGATGCATCTTCATTGAACTCAAAACAGAACATGGATCAACTCCGAGAGACGATTCGCTTTTACCACTGAGCAGTTGACATTAAACAGCCAAGTACCAATGATCCACCATGAACGATTGGTCTTTTTCGGAGTCAGAAATACACCTTAACTGCCTCTATATTATTGTATTCTATAAGACGGAGAGCTGGCAGAATTATTAAACGTTAGAGGGAAAAGCTTAGCGGCATTTCTTTCAGCTCTTTACCTTCATTCCTTCCGAGTCAATAAAATAAGCCCCTTCCCCTCGAAATTGGGCGGAGGTAAAGAATACGCACACCACCCGTTTTCGGCGTAACCGTAACCCTAACCCTAGCCGCCAAAAACGGGTGATGTGCGCATTCTTTACCTTCCCCCGAAACAGCAGGGCTTAAGTCCTTCCAACGGACCGGCATCCCATTCAGGAGGAATATTGCGACCTCGGTCATTTGTATGCCATGGAAGCCGGGTAAAATGGTCTTACGAATCCTAGGGCTGAAGAAGAAAAAATACCGTATTTATAAGACTAACGTCAACCCGCGTAATGTTTCTCAGAAACGCATATAAGGACGCTTCAAAAAAAAAAAAAAAAGACGCTATTTTCTTCGCCATTAAAATATATTAAAATATATCAGAAATTTTAAATAATTCTGTCTCATGTCTCGTTTGCTCGCGTCTTTTCTCAGTAGACTGACCCACTCTCTGGCTGACACAAATGGGAATGATTCGAACTGGCTTCCAATTACAATGTAAAGGCACAAACGAACAAATCTACCTTTTATAAACTGGGTTCCAAATGCAGATTAGTTTACCCTCAAAGTAGATTTTTGCTATAGCAACACAACCTTAGGTAACAAAAAAGGAAAAGAAAAACCCTTCACCAGCACATTTGTCCGCTCCAAAACCATTTATCTGACAATTTCCTTGCTAACCCTCGCTGAACTCTTATTCTCCATCGCTAAATCTTTCTCAGTTTCCCTTTTAAAATACTATCCTATACACACACACACACATATATATATATATATATATATATATATATATATATATATATATATATATATATATATATATATACACACACACAGGTCTCAGGCCAGCAGTGTTTGGGGTTCTGATGATACGCCTTATGAGCGGGAAACTTAGAGTAGCCCCATAAACGGGTCTACTCCACTATAATTATATATATTATCACTACTACTACTACTACTACTACTACTGGTTACCCCTTCACTTTTCAATGTTTCCTACACAGGAAACAGAAAAACCGAGTTGAAATATCTAAGTTTATAAAGCATCTAATCCAGCCCGTTTGGCACAAAGATATTTTTGCTTAGGGTTTTGCGTCGTTTAAAATCTCTAAGTACCTTAAGTAAGTGGCTTAGAATCTGAGTCAAGATTGTATCACAAACTCGGATCGTCAAAAGCTCATGTTTTTTGGTTCCACGGCCTCAATTTTGAGGGCGAACGATATTGATAACACTGATGTGACTATGTTGATGAGGAGAATAAACCAAGGCAAGTTTAATCGTAACATGAGAGAGAATGCATGCAATTTTGATGTGGGTACGTGAGATTGGTTAGTGTGGCAGTACTTATAAGAATGTGTGTGTGTGGGAGTACGCGTGTGAGAGTGAGCAGAAAGCATGTTAAGAAGTTCTGATTGACTGCAGTCTTGTCAGAAGTATCTGTGTGCGTGTGTGCCTATACCCACGTTAGTATATGCTGTGTATGTGTTTAGTAGGTTTGGCTGCCAGTGTAGAGTGAAAGTATGTGTTTAGAGGGTGGGGCAACTGGTTGTGTTCTTCATACTGTTATTCTGGCTAATGATTTCATATTATAAAAACGAACAGAAAATTGATTGCTGCCGGGGATAAGCGCTCAAACTGTAAGAAAAACATTTCGTGGACCCCTAACACTATCCTTTGTTCGTAATTTTTAATACGTTGCTAGAAACAGGAACCAAATCTCCTTATGTCACACGCTATCATTTGAAAAGTGTTTGGATAATGTAGTAGTGGAGCCCTTTAAAAAAAACAAGACAGTCATATATAGAAAGCTTTCTGCCCGATCAGAAGTACACATGTAACGAAAGAACCAAGTACACAAACGGATCGTAGCCATTTCCTGTAAGCTGAAGTACTTGTATTTAAAATAAAATTAAAGATTCAGTTTTTAAATATTCCTTATTCATTTGAGTTAGCAACATGGCAAATGTCTTCTTGTTTAATCCCACCCCTTTTTTTCCCCCTTTGGATTTCCAACTATACGATTGCCCAATATGTAGCTGTACCCTAGTTGCGTCACAGAAAATACATGTTCGCGCGCGCGAAATGCTACTCTTTTTTGTAGGGCGTCATGGAAAAAAAATGTGTACAGAGAAAAGGTAATCTGGGTTCATTTTCGTAGTCACACACACATATTATTCGCAACAAAGGTGTATCCTTAAAGTACTGTACTTTACATGTGACGCAAACTTAAACTCTCTGTCTATATATATGTGTGTGTGTGCGTGCGCGCGCGCGTATTATGGAGATAGCATGAGGTTTAAAATAAAATTGATTAGAAGTTGGAATGGAAATTAGAAAAGAAGGATTTACAACAGTTCAGGAAGGAAGGGAGATTAATAACATGCTTTCACTAGGCTAATAAGAATAAAGGGTGGAAAAGCTAACATAATTATAAACCAATAGAAAATATAATCGGCATTTGACCTGGAAAACAGCTGACAAATCTAGTTTATTTTTTTTAAAAAATAGATTTGTGTCAAACGAACTGAAATATTACCTGTAACATAAATGATAAGTTTAACGAAACGAATCCTGATTGCCTCAAAATTGTTCGTGTTCATTTCTGTACATTTTGGTAGAAAATATTGAATTTTAAAAAATTCGTTATTAAAAAAAATTATTATAATTACAAAAAATAAAAATAAGTACTTCAAAGTAAAAGTAAAAATATTGTGAAGATTAATTTATCTCAACTATTAATGAACTGAGTGACTTCCCTTAGTATGGAGAGTCTTAAGTCCGCCTTATCAAACGGAAGCTGTAAATTTCGTTTGTCGGCAAATGATGTCACATATTAATAAAGTAGATGATTTTTTAAAAATATTTCTTGTGAGGTTTACTCAGTTTATCTTTTTTCAATAATTCTGTTATCATTTTTTTCGAAGCATGTAACAAGTTTCCAAATGGAAGTCAACTGAAATCATGAAATATCGTTCCGCACTAAATATGCAGTCCCTTAAAAGTACAAATTAAA
>NC_142938.1:9369347-9381847 GCF_046866305.1 Octopus bimaculoides
CTAAAGTTTCTTATTTCTTTTACTGCCCACAAGGGGCTACACACAGAGGGGACAAACAAGGACAGACAAACAGATTAAGTCGATTATATCGACCCCAGTGTGTAACTGGTACTTATTTAATCGACCCCAAAAGGATGAAAGGCAAAGTCGACCTTGGCAGAATTTGAACTCAGAATGTAGTGGCAGACGAAATACCACTAAGCATTTCGCCCGGCATGCTAACATTTCTGCCAGCTCACCACCTTACTGAGTTGGCCAGCTAATGGTATGGGTTTTCCTGATGGTATGGGTTATAAGCACCAGCATAGCTATGGGGTGACAGTAGGAGTGGTCTACCCCAAGCGGAACATTTGGGTCTGCTGTAGGCAATGTGCTTTTTGTGGGGTCTGGGGGCAACAAACAGAAGGGCCACCCTGGGCAGCGTACACTCAAGCTATGCTAGTGGTTGTAAGGAGCTGCAAATGCAACAGTTTCTCAGCTTGGTTCATTTTGGGTTCTTAAAGAGAATTTCAAATTCCTCTTGCTCTAGTTACCTTCTCCTAGATCCTACTTGTAGAGTGTGTGGGATAATGATAAAGTGTAGATCTTAGTAGAGGGTGAACCAGAAAGGAAAATGGAGTCACTGTCCTAGATACCATAGAGCAGAACCAGTACAGACTACTAGTGTATGCAGTGGGAACACTGTGGAACTGAACAGGTGACGAGTGTTTCCAACCTGCAAGTGGCCAGCGTGGACAGAAAGGCCTACAACCAGGATAAATAAACTGGCAATGAATGGCATGTTGTGGCTTTCATCCAGCACTAGATGGCATGATGGATGAATGGAAAGATTGGTGGTTGTGAGGAATAAAGAGAAAGAGAAAGAGAGAGAGAGTGTGTGTGTATGAGAGAGAGAGAGAGAGAGAGTGTGTGTGTATGAGAGAGAGAGAGAGTGTGTGTGTGTGTGTGTGTGTGTGTATGAGAGAGAGAGATCAGGGATTGCAGAGATAGTGAGGAAAAAGATGGGTGTGAAGTGTTTAGCTTGGGAATCTGGGGTCTAAGAAGCGCTTAAGTATGAAGTGCGGAGATTTGGTGATAAATCTATCTACTACTGGATTATGGAGACAAGATTAACAAGATAGATGAGGGAGGGATTAAAGGAGATTATATTTCAACTTAATATGACCCTCAAAACACTATAAACAAATGTGGTTTTATCATGAGTGTAAACTAAGGAGAAAAAAACAATACTCAAGGTTTTACATTGAGATTTTTCATGCATTCATTTAAGCACATGGCTTAATGGTTAGAGTATTTGGCTCATGATCAGAGGGTTGGGAGTTCAATTCCTGGAGGCACACTGTATCCTTGAGCAAGACATTTTATATTCACATTACTCCAGTCCACTCAGCTGACTAAAAATGAGAAGCATCTGTAATTCAAAGGGCCAGCCTTGTCGTATTCTGTGTCACGCTGAATCTCCCTGAGAACTATGTTAGGGGTATATGTGTTTGTGGAGGACTCAGCCGCTTGCACCATGATTTCTTGAGCAGGTTGTTCTATCGATCGGATCTACTGGAACACTCGTCGTCATAAGCGACCAAGTGCCAATTCATTCATTCACTCATTGTTGGCTGACACAAAGCTTTGGAGTATAGAGAGAGATGAGGGAGTATCAACAAAGTGAGTATGGGAGGATGAAGGGGTATAGGTGGCAGAACCTCTAATTGAAACTAATTTGGGTGAGATCTTTTAAGCCTGGTACTTATTCTCTTGATCTATTTTGCTGAACCATTAAGTTAAAAGGACATAAACAAACCAACACTAGTTGTTAAGTGGTGGTGGGTACAAACAGATACAAAGACACATGTACACCCAAACACACACGCAGACTCACAGATAGATAGATAGACAGATAGATAGATAGATAGGTAGATAGATAGATAGATAGATAGATAGGCAGATAGATAGATAGATAGACAGATATATGAGCTTCTTCCACTTTCTGTTTACCAAATCCACTCGCAAGGATTTAGTTGGGCCAAGGCTATCTATAGCAGAAGACACTTGCCCAAGGTGCCATGCAGTGAGACTGAACCAGAAACCATATGGCTAGAAAGCCAACTTCTTGCCACACGGCCATGTCCTGAGCTCGGTAATATTCAATTAAAATGCTTCAAACAACAAGGCTGAACAACACGATGTCTGTTTAATATTTAAATAGATGTCTGAAGTGTTTCTATAGATTAGACATATATCTCTCAATAGTCTTGTCCATCTTGCTTGCAGACTGATACAATATGTGACTACAGTTCATAACTTAACTAGAGGCTGCTGGACCACTGTATAATTGATAAGTGTTTCAGTGACTTTCAGCACAGCTTGCATTCAGATCCTAGTATAAGCCAATAGGACGAGCCTCTACATGGTCATCTGATCTGCAAGAAATAGCAGCCTAATCTTGGTCAACTATCTTAAGAAATGAACAGCATATTGGAAAACATAATTCAAGATATAGACTATATCTGAAGAAAAGAAAGAATTGACATAGCTAGAATACCTATATTTTCACTAGTTTTTCAAGTTGATGATAATAGCTGTTAGTCACAACATCTGGCAAAAATTTTACTGTTTTTTAGTTCTCCTGTCTATACTCCACTCAGTTGAGGGATCTTATCTTGTGAGTATTTGGTGACCTCACAGTTGCTGATATCATGTAAAAAGCACCTAGTACACTCTGTTAAGTGGTTGGTATTAGGAAGGGTATCCAATTGTAGAAACCTTGCCAAAGTGGACATAGGACCTGGCAGAGCTCTTTGGCACTTTGTTCTTGTCAAACTGTCCAACCCATGCCAACCAATGATGATGATGATGAGGCAAGATTTGAACTCATAATGCACAAAGCCAGAACAGATACCACATAGTATCCTATCAGAACCTCTAAAATTTCTACTAAATTCACCTCCTTGCATTTGACTTGAAAGGATAAAAGGCAAAAATGACCTCTGCAGATCTTGAACTCAGAGCACAAAGAATTAAGACAAATACTATGAGGTGTTCTGTCCAAAACTCTAATAATTCTGCCAATATTCCAATATGCAAGCCTGCTAATCTGCTACTTTGCTATATATCTAAGTTGAAGGTAACAGACACACCTCCTGTACCTCAATGACCAGCAGACTGTCACCTCTAGCATAAGTGCAGGAATGAATATTTACTTTGGTGGGTGCAAACCCAGTTTTTCAGGAGGATGTTCAAAGAGTTTCTATTGCCCCAGAAAAGTTTTAGGGAGTATGTTCGCACACCCTGCACCTGAGCCTATGGCTTCTAGCAACCATGTTGCTCATATGGGGATGATAGCACTCTCCACTTCCTCTTATTCTTCCACTCACATGTATCATCCACATGAAACTTAGATAACACACACCAAACCCACAATGCTTCCATAGACAGACCTTGAAACCATCCTCCAATGGAAAGACAGCATTATAATCTTCTTCAACATTACAAATACACAATCACTGTTTAAAACAAGGAAACAGTCAACCCTGTCATCATCTCTGCTCTTCAACAGCACAAAATCAAAATGAAAGCCCCCTCAAAGTTCTGCTACAAATGTTTAGCTTCACGATATCTGATGATGTTTACCTGCACATAGGCACAAGCATGGCAATGTGCTCAGAAGTTTGCTTCCCAACCACATGGTTCCAAGTTCAGTCCCACTGCAGAGCACCTTGGGCAAATGTCTTCTACTTTAACCTTAGGCCAACCAAAGCCTTGCGAGCAGATTGAAACTGAAAGAAGCCCATCTTGTGTGTGTGTGTGTGTGTGAGAGTCTTTGTTTGTGTTTGTCCCCTACCATCGCTTGACAAATGTTATTGGTGTGCTTTCATCCCTGTAACCTAGCGGTTCAACAAAAGAGACCAATATAATAAGTAGTAGGCTTGAAAAACAAAACACACTGGGATTGATTCATTCAACTAAAATTCTTCAAGGCAGTGCCCCGGCATGGCCGCAGTCAAATGACTGAAACAAGTAAAAGATAAAAGATGTGTTTCCCTGCACATATAATTAAACATAGCTAAAACTGTATCTTAAAGACAAGCCTTACTCTTCAGGCCCAGAAAATATTCTACTCCTTTACAAAGTGAAAGTAAAGTTCACAATACAGTACTGCTTTCACGACCAGGATAGTGCTTTGACTACATAGACACATACTTGAGCACAAACCAAAGCCCATCTTACTGATTGGTAAAGTCTGTCAACAACGTTCTGCAACAGGCATGGGTAGCCATTTTTGAGAAGTGGACCGCATGAGACATAGTTCACCATCAGGCGAGTTTTACACCACTAAACAGTTTCAAGGTTATTTATCATTAGGCATGCCATGCAGAAAATCCAGAGGGAGCAGGTTGCCTATGGGGGTTCTACAACTTCTAGCCCATAAACACATCATGCCCCTTGCCCCTCCCCCTCTCTCTCTCCCTCCCTGCCTACTTACCTACTCATTCTATTGATACCACAATGGTTATTGCTCCTCTGAACTTGCATACAGTGGTGTATGGATGTTGCTGTCACAAGATCTGCTATCATGTTAAGTTTACTGCAATGTCATAAATGTAAACATACAAACTTCAGGCTATTTCTATACATATGTCTGCAACCCAATTTAATCTTTGTTTCTGAGTGTATATTATTAGATTATTATGACGGTGTACTTTTAGATTTGAAAACAAAACAAATTACAAAGGGATTATATTATAATACTAAAAGAACAGAATTGCTGGTTTTCAAATTTTAGCACAAGGCCTGCAAGTTCAGAGCAGTGGGTAAGTCAATTACATCAACATTCAGTGCTCTACTTATACTTATCTTATCAACCCTGAAACAATGACTATACAGAGTGGTTGGTGTTAGGAAGGGCATCCAGCCATAAAGAACTTTCCAAAACAGACACAGTAGCCTGGGGTAGTCTTCTACCTGGCCAGCTCCTGTCAACCATCCTACCTATGCATGGAAGACGTCTTCCATGGCATGCAAACAACTCTGCCAGCTTACCACCTTAAAGAACAGAATTATTACAAAAAAAATTTACTATCTTTGATTGACATGTGGTGCTCTTCCAGCACACTCAGAAATACACCTCTAATTGCATATCACCTCCACCTTGATAGGTTCACTTACCTCTCCTTCTCATAATACCTCTAATGCATCTCACACACCCAAATACTGTGCTAACTATTTTGTCTTATCCTTTCTTCTTAAAATTTCAACTCTCTACAGCAGGGAACCCCAACCACTGGGTCTCCTCTTTACAGATTTGGCCTTAAGCATCAGACCATGCAGAGATCCCAAATTCCATTTTCAAAACGAGCTTAAGGCACTAGGAATAAATCTGGAACCAAATGGTTGTGATGCTAGATTCCTAACTATACTACCATGCCTGCAAATATAGGCAGAGAAGATGCTACATCTATTATTGGTAAAGGCCAATATTTGTGAAATGTCCAAATACTTTAGGATAGTAACAAGCTTCCAGCGAGCAAAACCTATGCTAACAGATTTGATTATGAACTGAAATGAATCACTTCACCTATGTAGTCATATCTGTGAATTTCTGATGTGGCTGTGTGGTTAAGAGGCTTGTTTCCCAATCATGTGGTCTTGGGTTCATTCCGATGGTTGTGAATGACTATCATTGTCATACGAATGCGGTCGATCATTTCCAGCCTTCTGTGAAAAACGTGTCTTGCCACAGGGAAATATTCCCTTACTTGGAAGCAGGTGAGTGTTGGCAACAAGAAAGGTGTAGAAAATCTGCCTTGACATATTCTATTCGATCCATACAAGCATGGACAAGTGGATGTTAAATGATATGGATGATGAATTAGCAGTCTGAAAATAGACAGGCTTTGATTGCTTTTAACAAACAATCTAAAGACAAAATCCTTCTTGGGGACACAGTGACCCTGGATCTTAAGTGATTAGTTGTTTATTTTTTTTCTCGGTTACCGAAACCTCAACAATCAAGAAACATTTGCAAAACATTGTCTCTCTTTGTGGTTGAAATGTCAGCTACATTTAATAACCTGTGGGCAAAGTGTGATCCACTAAACTAGTTTCATGAAAGCAAATTTTTTAGTAGTGATCTAACAATGCATTAATGATTCTCAAACATTTTTTGCTGCAGTTATGAAGTTCCATAACGACCAAACAAACTGAGTCAGCAATGTAGTGTCAATTATTCATTAAGGCCATTTTACTTCATTTATGTAAAGAGGAAACTCTGCAGAGCTGCAGCTGTCTTCTAGCTGCATCAACCAAGGTATTAAACTCCATATGTATCCACCCATGACCATGCTGATAGCAACCTTATGCCTGATGGATGTGGAAAAAGACAAGCAGAATATATAAAATCTCTGTATACTGGGGCTTGCTATCCATAAATACTATAGGGTCCAGTGCATTGATTTGCTCGGTGTCTTATAATGCTGCTAAGAGGGCCCTGGATGAGAGATCCAGTTTAGTCTCTGACCATTAAGACATATTGGGGTAGCAGAAATATTAACATTTCAAGATAAATGCATTACATTATTTAGTTTCATCTCACTTAAGCTAAATAAAATTTTAAAAATTTTATTAGGAGTCATGGGATAGCAGTAATACATTGGTGCTAATTTAATTGAATCCACCGTATTCCTGTCCTTGCAAAATATTGATCTTGGATGTTGTCAGAAGAAACCAATAATTTGCAAACATTAGGACAGCAGATTTGAACTGGGCAAAATATATGTCACTATTTAGTTGCCTCCATATACATAACATGTCCAGAATATTGCCTTTGATCAAAGTGGGGTCATTAAGTATCAACTTCAGTGCTATAGTGGGATCGTCTCCACCAACAAGACATCCCCAATCATTCATTGCTTCTTGCCATGTCAAAAGATGCCACATCTAAAGAGTGTGGGTGAGGTGGCAGAAATAACAGTACCAAATTAAATGCATTAGTATTTAGCTGTTACTAACTCTGATCGAGCAAACCCATGGTCAAGAACATTCCAGTCATGACCTTCCTGGGATTTTAGGGCCATGTAATAGTAACATTAACGAGCGTGTCGTTTCCTTTTTAAGTTTTATTTCCAGCACAGCAAACGCCTACATATAGTCTCCCACAGTTGTATCCTTCTGTCTTGTGTTCAGATTTTCGTGGCTTTCACTGCTGAGTTGAATACCTCCCATAAATATAGCTTGGAGAATTGTTTCCATGTAGGAAAAGTCAGCTTGACGAAGTCTTTAGTTGTCTCATAGACCCAATAACCCATGATGGTACCCACTATTATCAAGCATTCCGAACGTTGAAATGTTAGCAGAAAACGTTAGTTTCTCCCCCCCCCCCCAACAAGAATTTGCCTGTCATATTACGTATGAAATACCCCAAGATGAAGAGAGAATGTAAAAAACAAATAAAAACGCCCTTTCATTTCACCTACAATAAATAATGTTTCCCTCCGCAAAGGAATCTATTTTATTTAGAATCAAAAGATGTAATCATTTCTTTTGAGTAGATAGCTACAAGACATTATTTAGTTGACAGAATCAATCCCTGTAAATGACTGATATTTACTTCATCAACGCCGAAGAGATGTCAGATACAGTCGTAATAGAAACAAAGATTTCAACTGACAACCATAAAACTAAATGTGGTAATGACGCTTTTCTTTCTCGGCCAAACCAAACGCTTATATGGAAGAGAAAAACAAGAAGAAAAATTATAATGATTTGTTTTGTTGACAAATTTTATAGAGGAAAGGATAACCGATTAGATCGACTCGTATATACTATTGGTATTTAATTTACCCCGGGTATTATTATCCTCGGGGAGATGAAAAGCAAATAACAATATTATCATAATTTGAATCCAAAACGTAGAACAGTTTACTAGCAAAGGGAATTTAGTACTGCGTTCTACAGTTTGTACAAGACTATCATCAAAAACACCGTCATGTCGCCGAAGATTGGTTTTTTAGATTCGCTTGTACAACATTCCTGAAAATAACGTCGGTAAAAATCGTGTTTTTTTTTTTTCTAAGTTCTTTAGGGGGGGGGGAATGCAATTGAGTTTACATAAACTAATCGAGTAAAAAATAAAAAGCGAAAAAAATATATAATATATATATATATATTTCTCTGTCTGTCTCTGAAGGAATTATTAAGATATAGTGAACAGAAAAAAAAAAGCGTTAGAGCTATCTTACACAACGACAAATACCAATTATATACATGAAGGTGGGGGGGAAGGGGAAAAAAAAACAATATATGCAAAGTAAATTAACGAACGCTCCCTTGTTAATTTATAACTTACGCCTTCTTTGCCAAGCGCGCCTCCTGGTTTGGATTATTTCCCTTTGTAGTTTATGTTACCGTTGAGCATCCGTAGCGCGGGCTTAAAGGCGATCTGCTAAACGTTTTTTTTTTTTGTTCCGGTCGACTTGACGCTGTCTGCGCAGGCGAGTTGCGCAGTGCCTGTTTTGGCTGAGGCTTCAACAGTAAATAGCTATTTTCTGGAAACTTTTTTCTGGGGCCAGGCCTTATATTTAGGTAGGTAAGGTGTAATATCCGAATATCAAACTGCATTTCAACACCCTAACCATCGTTACATGTTTATGTCTATTTATATGTGGATGTCTGTGTTAGCTTAGGCTCTTTTTTTCATATTTCATTTCGAAAGCTAATGTCTCTTGACTTTGCTTTGCTTGTCTGTTCCGCTTCTCGCTGGCTACCCCACCAACGTCTGATTGTATCTAAAGACGAGGAAGGGGAGTATTAACTCTTATTTCCCTTCATTTTATATATATAATACATACATCCATGTATCTATCTATCTGTATACATATATATTTATATATATACATATATATATATATATATATATATATATATATATGTTAGGTAATGTTCAATGTTTGTATGTATTTGTAGACTGACTGACTCTTTTCTGCTGTATTGATAACGAGGTAGGAAGGGGATATTTCTACATAGATTTGTGTACTGCTTGTATATGTGTCTATATAATACACACACACACACACATACGAGTAGTACACAATGTATGTAGAAATATATATACACACAGAGAGGCATATATGTTCATTGTATCACTAGTGGAGCATACATATATGTATGTGTACATATTAACCTTAACAATTACACTACGGCGGGAGCCAGCTGCAATTAGTACACTTATGTGAGTGGGTATATATATATATATATATATATATATATATATATATATATATATATATATATATATATATATATGTGTGTGTGTGTGTGTAAAACATACGTATGTGAGTGGGGTATTTGTGTGTATATATTTTTATATATATATGGATATATACACATATAATGTTGTGTATGTGTTATGTACGCATATATTTATAGAGTGATTATGAAAGTGAATATGTATATATGTATATAATTATGTGTAAACTGCTGAATGGCAATCTTAATATATTATTATCGATGTATTCAGCTTCTGTTTGTAACATAGTCTTCCCCTTGCTTATTATACTGACTGCTCCCCTCATGACGGCCACTATAACTCGAGATACACTTTTCCCTGTATATTTTTTTTCTTCTCTTTTCATTCCACTTCTGGCCGACACTAAGGAGGTTCCGTACATATTTTCTAATTGCTATTGCTACTCGTTTATTTTATTTTATTTTTCTGTCGGGTGTTAGTGAGTCAGACGGGGTTAATTAAAAGCTCTCTCTCACCCCCCCCCCCCCCACCGACCTACTACTAATTGTAACAGTTACTGCCACTACTGGTCACCATATAAAAACATCACTCACTTTGTCTTATGTCTTTCTCTCTATCTCTCTTTCTATACCAATGTCGTCTAATCCTTTAGAATCCCCCGACGTTTATTCCTTTAAAAAATCTCTCATTCTCTACCATCCGTCTCTTTCCTTTTTAAATTACATTAACATAATTTTACACACATACACACACAATCCTATATATTCATATATATAGTATATATCTTTAATACTATGATAAATGTGGTATTATATCTATATTTATATATACACATACATTTAAAATACAGAGATGCCTATAATAGGACATCTAACCCGCTAGAAAGAGCAGCAAAAAACTATATATATATATATATATATATATATATATATATATATATATATATATATGGTATTATTTATGTCTGCTTAGCTCAGCTATTCTGTCACCTTAAGGCAAGCAGTGATGGTCATGTTATTTCATCCCATTACCTTTTTTAAACAACTGCTCCGTTGCCTAAAAACGAACAAAATAAAATATCAGTTCCCCCCATTTTATGCACCAAGATGTGTTTATCCTATTAACTTTTTGCATGTTTATTATAACAACTATTGAAGAACCACGTAACAAGTACAACATATGTATGACTATCTCTGACCCAAACACACATTATATATATATATATATTTATATATATATGTATATATATAGTGTGTGGCTTTTTTTTCTAGATTGTTCTGTTAATAATTTATCTTCTCATTATTGCTTATCATCTCTGGGAATAGAGAAAGGAATGTTATATATATATATATATATACACACACATACATATCTGTTTTTGATCTGAAGCTGTTGTATTCATTATAAATAGCTATGTTGCTATCCGATGGCTTTGACTGTTTGTGTATTATATACCCGCAGTACTGGGTATACAATACACATCAGTGTGCGTGTCTGTGTGTATATTTACCCAGATTGTTCCGTATACATACATATGCGTCACTTTATAATTGTGTATATAACTTCTGTAATGCATTTATGTACAACTCATGACCACATATTATCCACTATTCTGGAAATATTATATATATATATATATATATATATAAATTACACATTTCTTAATTCGTATATTATATATATATAGGTTGCGAGCGCCACACCGTTAAGTTCTTGGAGGCTCGAATGGGTGGTTCGGTTTCGATTCCCAGTTACATGCATTTTATTTGGCTTACGTCGTTAATAATTTTGAGCATTACAATCTCTAATTTGTCTACTTTCTTTATCACTAATCTTTATTGAATTTGATATTGAGCTGCTTAGAGTTCAAATTCAGCTGAGGTCGATTTTGCCATCCTTAAACTCCAAGGACAATTATATTAGAGTTGATTTAATCGGTTACCTACGCCCTTATTAGTATATGTAATAAGGGCATATAGTCAGTATATGTACATATTCGTGTTTCAAGACAATTTTGCCAAAAGAAGGTATCAAAAGAAGCTGCTAATGGGTCGCGAGTTTCTACTCCTGTGTAGGCGTTCTGTCATTATCTATCGGGCAGGACATTGTATTTTGTCTCAATTCTCGAAGCTCTCTGATAATTCGTTAAGTGTTTTGTATTCTGTGATGATCGGCTGTGGCCATACCCGAGGATGGATTTACTTCCCATCCGCTTTAAGATGGTGAAATCGCAACCGATTAACAAAACGGCGATATATATATATATATATATATATATATATATATATATATATATATATATAATGTATAGTCTTTGTGCGATGCAGACTGTTGAACTTGGATTTAGCTGATTGTGAAATGTCCGTTTCCGTTCTATCCTGGTTGAGTTTATATTTTGTGTATATCTATATACACATATTCATTCAGTCTTTTGCATGGCATACTGGAGTACCTCAGTATGTATGTGTATATATGTACGTGTATACACACACATATATGTATACATTTATATATACCTGTTCATACGTGTGTGTGTGTGTGTATATACACACACACACACATATATAGCTGTGCTTGTGCCATGTAAAAAGTACTACTAAATCCACTCTGCTGAGTGGTTGGTGTTAGGAAGGGCATCCAGCTGTAAAAACCCTACTTAAAACAGTTACAGAAGTCTGGTGCAGGTTTCTGCCTGGCCGGTTCTTATCAAACCGTCCCACCCATGCCAGCGTGGAATGCGGATGTTAAACGATGATGATGATGAATACACAACACACACGCAAAAGGCGTAGGCATAGTTGTGTGGTTAAAGAGCTTGATGTAATTTTGGATTCAGTCCCCTTGGTCACGTATTTATACAGTCGCCTTGGTTGGACTAAAGCCTTGAATAGATTTAATACACAAAAACCGAAAAAACAAAAAAATACACAAAATACCTTGTCGTTTCACAATCCGCTAAATTTTAGTTCAGTCTGCATCGCAAAAAAAACTACACACACACACACACGTGAGGGTGTAGGTATGTGTCTGTACCTTTGTCTAGACATCAGGCGATCATCACCTCATGAGGGTTAGCAACAGGAAAGGTATCCAACCATGGAAAATTTGACTGAGCCAAATCCGATTTAACCATGAAAATATAGAAAACTGGGTGTTAAAATAATGGCAATATGGTGGGGGAGTATCTTTTGATGTAACATGATATATATATATATATATATATTTGTATGTGTAAATATATATATATATATATACATAT